>NC_143032.1:59747500-60007500 GCF_057628025.1 Oncorhynchus mykiss | reverse complement strand
AAACATGAGACCGTGCTGCGAGGGACCGAGACCCATCTCCCCTGCTCCCCAGGGCCAGACCTCAGGCTCAATTTTAACATAGGAAGAAGATGCTCAAAGGCCCAACCAGTCAGTCACTGAGCAGATTTAAAAGCAAACCGTTTAAGGTGCTTCACTGAAATGGCCATGTCCTGTGCTGCACTGGGTCAGGAGAATGCAGTAGTTCTGGGGACAGAGGAGGGGTTCTGTGAGTGCATTTAGAGGATATATCTTCTATAACATGGGCCTGTGTGTGTGTGTGTGTGTGTGTGTGTGTGTGTGTGTGTGTGTGTGTGTGTGTGTGTGTGTGTGTGTGTGTGTGTGTGTGTGTGTGTGTGTGTGTGTGTGTGTGTGTGTGTGTGTGTGTGTGAGTCCGTCCGTCCGTCCGTCTGTCTGAAGCTCAAGGCATTACTCTCTCTGTGTGTGTCTGTCTGGAAGGGCTTGATAAATATGGCTCTGTGGTTGACCTGGGTGTCACAACCGTCACATTTCTGTTTGTCTTGAGTCAGTGGACGCAGGCTTTGACTGAAAGGCTGGGACAGCAGCAGTCTGTGTGTCTGTGTGCAGGAGTGTGTGTTTGTGGGAGTGTGTGAGTGCATGCACCTGTGTGTGTGTGTCTTCCAGGGTAGACGGGTTAGTGTTGGAGTGATGGCTCTGCTCTTGGTGTCTGACCTTGCTTCCTCCTCTCTCTGCCAGGCGTCATCTCTCACCCCAGCCCTTCACCTGTCGCATCCCTCCTTCTCCCTCTATCTCCCTCCACATCCCACCATCTCCCACCATATCTCTCCACCTTCCTCCACATCCCTCCTCCTCCATCCACCTTCCTCCACATCCCTCCTCCTCCTTCCACATCCCTCCACCTCCTTCCACATCCCTCCACCTCCTTCCACCTTCCTCCACATCCCTCCAGCTCCTTCCACCTCCTTCCACATCCCTCCACCTCCTTCCACATCCCTCCACCTCCTTCCACACCCCACCACATCCCTCCTCCTCCTTCCTCCACATCCCTCCACCTCCCTCCACATCCCTCCACCTCCTTCCACCTTCCTCCACATCCCTCCACCTCCTTCCACCCTCCTCCACATCCCTCCTCCTCCTTCCACCTCCTTCCACATCCCTCCACCTCCATCCACATCCCTCCACCTCCTTCCACATCCCTCCACCTCCCTCCACATCCCTCCACATCCCTCCACATCTCTCCACACCCCTCCACCTTCCTCCACACCCCTCCACCTCCTTCCACATCCCTCCACCTCCTTCCACCTTCCTCCACATCCCTCCTCCTCCTTCCACCTTCCTCCACATCCCTCCACCCCCTTCCACATCCCTCCACCTCCTTCCACATCCCTCCACCTCCTTCCACATCCCTCCACCTCCTTCCACCTTCCTCCACATCCCTCCACCTCCTTCCACATCCCTCCACCTCCTTCCACATCCCACCACATCCCTCCTCTTTCCACCTTCCTCCACATCCCTCCACCCCCTTCCACATCCCTCCACCTCCTTCCACATCCCTCCACCTTCCTCCACATCCCGCCACCTCCTTCCACATCCCTCCACCTCCTTCCACATCCCTCCACCTCCTTCCACATCCCACCACATCCCTCCTCCTTCCAACTTCCTCCACATCCCTCCTCCTCCTTCCACATCCCTCCACCTCCCTCCACATCCCTCCACTTCCTTCCACATCACTCCACCTCCTTCCACATCCCTCCACCTCCCTCCACATCCCTCCACTTCCTTCCACATCACTCCACCTCCTTCCACATCCCACCATCTCCCACCACATCCCTCCACCTCCTTCCACATCCCTCCACCTCCCTCCACATCCCTCCACATCCCACCATCTCCCACCACATCCCTCCACCTCCTTCCACATCCCACCATCTCCCTCCACCTCCTTCCACATCCCACCACATCCCTCCACTTCCTTCCACATCCCTCCACCTCCTTCCACATCCCTCCACCTCCCTCCACATCCCACCACATCCCTCCACCTCCCTCCACATCCCACCATCTCCCACCACATCCCTCCACCTCATTCCACATCCTTCTACCTCCCTCCACATCCCAACATCTCCCACCACATCCCTCCACATCCCACCATCTCCCACCACATCCCTCCACCCTCTTCCACATCCTTCTACCTCCCTCCACATCCCACCACATCCCTCCACCTCCTTCCACATCCTTCTACCTCCCTCCACATCCCAACATCTCCCACCACATCCCTCCACCTCTTTCCACATCCCACCACATCCCTCCAACTTCCTCCACATCCCTCCTCCTCCTTCCACATCCCTCCACCTCCCTCCACATCCCTCCACCCAGAACAGGACAGAGTTAGTGTCATCCCAGAATAAACTTGTTTTAGTTTACCATATGACTGTTGTTTAACAGTCATACAGTCTGGTAATTAAGAAGTGTAACACCACTTACTGACAGTGTAATAAGACCTCGCAGAGGTCATGGCTGTCAAGCCAATAGAGACGATCCTTCTTTATAAACAATGGCTGCTATTCCCTGGGGGTGGGACCTGGCTGGTGACCCATGGTGATCCCCTGACTGGAGCTGCCATGTCCCCTTGACGTCCCCCTCACGTCCCCTTGGCTCACTGACGTCCTCCACCCTGACAGACAGACTCTCTCGGACACATGAATGCAAATAGGGGCATCTGTTAAGATTATCCTGCCTGCTCATCTTAACAGCCATTTACTGTGGAAGTCAACCTACCAGAAGAGAGCTGGCCAATGCATCTTGGTTGGTTTTCCTTTTAACTTGGAAATAACAGTTTCCCTCTGCATCAGGGCGTTGATTTCCTCTTGTTCTCCTGAAGGTCTTATGTTCAGACAGAAGGCCTCAAACAGAGTGCAGGGGAAGGGGATGATCTCCTCCTCTCTCTGATCTTTATGCAGCCTCTGCCTGCATGCCTTTAACCACCTTTAACCTTTAACCATTCTCCCTCTCTGTCAAATGGTCTACTGGAAATAATTCAATAATGGATGGAGAGAAAAGTATTTCAAGGTTCTCTGCTTCTTTGTCAAAACAAATCTATTAAAGTCAGAGAAGAGCACGTTTGAAGCAGGGCATACCTCTCTTATCATCACTGCAAGGCCATTTATCATTGACTTACTGTAAGAACACTCTTCCATTAACCACCACCAAGTGTGTTCTGTCATGACAACGTATGCCCTACCTATGCCCTACCTGACCTTATGCTTCACTTCCTATGCAGTTTGCACTGAATATAATTTGACCCATTTTACAAATACATTTCCTGGCCCAAGAAGGAAACAATATTTGGCCCCATTAAGAATGTTTTATGAAAAGCTAAGTACATCATACTGCAGTTTTGATTTCTCTTTGATACGTGCTGTGAAACAACATTGTTTAGAGATTTTTCATTTCCAGTGGAGTGAAGGTGACAGAGTTGTGACTGTAGTGTCCACTGACTCAATACGATTATATCAGATGCTCTACCCATGTTCCTACTGTATTTGACTGGGGAGAAACAAGACCAGTTTTCCACATGACAGTATTGCCTACTCTAGCCTAAGGCTACCTGGAAGAGAAGAACATATAGTTGGGCCTGCAATCTGTGTCCCTCTGTCCCCTGTTCAATCACAAACACCTACCCACACTGGGACTAAAGCCACGTGTCACTCTCCCAGACACGCCGAGTGGAGGGGCCCTTCACTCATCTCCTTTGTTTGTCCTGGTTTCCATAGATGAACAGCAGCTCTCCATTCTCCTCCAGAGCGAGACTAAGTGCCTCCGCTCCTCTCCACCTGCCAGCTCCAAATTGGCAGTCTGACCTTCTTTTTCTTCCTCGGGGTGGCTACACAAAGACCTACCTCTACCATGGGGGACAAATGCAATTAAGAGGTGGCACAAACACTGAGCACTCGCTGCAGTGGTGCTGCCCAGCAGAGGGAGGTGGCCGAGGGCTGCTGCCATTTTGACAGCCTATGCATAGATACAGGCCCATTAATTGGACGTTAGCCATTGTAAGGTGACTTTGGGGTGACCAGAGTAGATCAGACCAGGGCTTCAGGAACAGAGAGGAATGTCAAGTGTACAGGAATGTGTGGGTGTTAGCTGTCTCCGACCTCGGTCTTTGTGTTTTGTGTCTTGTCTATGTAGACATTGATTATCTTTGTGTTCCTGCGATTCTATGCTTGTTTGTGGATGTGTTGCCAAATGGTCATTATTTGCTATCCTGCTAATTAATTAAGGATTAGCATTCAGATAGTTCATGAGGAACCATGGTATCTAGGAATGTGTGCCTGTTATGAAGATACTTTTTATGGTATGATTTCTAGTTGAGGAAGCTTATTTAAAAGGCCACTGAGGGGGAGTGTCGTTTTAATTGTTGGCTAAGGCACATGACATTTGGATTTGGCTCAAAGTCCAAAAGGTGCTGGCAAGGCACTGTGTAATTACCGCACTCTCTCCAGGCTAGGCTTTTAATAAGACAACTCAGAGCTCATAGCTCTCTCTATCTCTCTCTTGCTCTCTTTGTCTCTCTCTCTCTCTCGCTCTCTTTGTCTCTCTCTCTTTCTCTCTCTCTCTCTCTCGCTCTCTTTGTCTCTTTGTCACTCACACACACACACACACACACACACACACACACACACACACACACACACACACACACACACACACACACACACACACACACACAGTAGTTATGCGCCCACAGGCTGACTTACAACCGGCAGACCCCTCCGGCAGACCCCTCGGTTATATCCGCAAGGCGGCGGATTTATGATGATGAAATATTGTGTGGATTGAATAAAAAGAAAACAATACCTTTAAAATTAACTATAATTATTTTGCAATGTATATCTATAGTCTACATGGAGGTTTTTCTTTAATTATTTTAGGCTATCTGGCATTAAGTCGTAAGCCTAAACTTTAGGAGCTAACTGTAGTCTACTTGCGCCAAGCGGCCAAATAGCCTACACGCCAATCACCAAATGCTTTTGGGAATGGGTAGATCCACGCAGGCATAAAGGTCAAGTCAGAGTTTATTTCTAAAAATGAAAAGCTGCGAAATTGAGAGTTGAAAATAAAGAGTAGGGAGGGCCAGAAAAGTAACCTACAGGGATGCAAACGTTGAATTTCGCCGAAAGGGGACTCGTTTTGAATGCAAAATAGGTGACCTATGTAGATAGGTCATCTGTAGATCCATGTAGATCCAATGAGAAATGTTTGGGGGGAAGGGGCTTTGGATCACTACTGGCTGTAAGTGAACGAGTGATGTGCTTTTGGAACAATACTGGCTGAATCCAAGGCTCAGCCAATCGTTCACATAACAACAGAATGTAGCACGCGACTGAAGAAAGAAGAGACAACCAATGTGCTAGTTACATCATCAGCTTTTGCTCTGGAATGACAGCGGGAGAGTGGGAAGGCAGTTGTCAGTTAACTTACAGCAGCGCCCCCCCCCCTGAACGATAACTAAGGTAGGTGAGAAGCCTGACCACGGAGACGGGGGCGAGGAGGTGATGAACTGTACGTCATGAGCTGTAACTGAAAAACAACTGGCATTTGGAAAGTTTGAGGTGAGGGAGAAAGTGTGGTGGAACAAGTATTGTTAGCATTGTTAAGTATTTTGCTACAGTAGCTGGATCGAATTATCCGTTAGCTAGCCAGAGAAATGTTGAGCAACATTAGCCAACTTAACTGATCAAATAATTGAGTCTATGTTGTGAAAGTTAGCTGGCCAATAAAGTAAGACAGCTAATGTTAACTTTTTCACAGAAAATCTTTCAATTTATTTTTTTTGTTATTGCATTTTATCCCCGGTCTTTGCGCTGGAAATAAAAGTGCTGAAAACAAATTGGCTCCCTATTTAAAAAGAAGATGGAAAACAAGCTACGAAGTAAAAAATAGTGACGTCTCTGTGCAGGTACAGCCAACTAGCGCAAAGATTATATTGCGATATTGTCAAAACAATAGGATATATCATCAAAAAGAATATCCCGATATGTAACTGTATCGATTTGTTCTCCCATCACTACTTTACATGTTTACAATTTACATTTTGATCATTAAACAGAAGCTCTTATCAAGAGCGACTTACAGTATTGAGTGCATACATTTTAGTACATTTTTCATACTGGTCCACAGTTCTCATACCATACAGATTGTGTGTGTATATGTGTGTGGATGGTGCATTGTGTGCGTGTGTATTGTCTATGTTTGGGGTTGATGGGGTATATAGGATGCTGTTTAGCTTCATGAGACAGAAGCATGGAGTCTGCTCACTGGTGCTTGACGGTAGGTCATGCTCTCTTTCTCTCTGAAGGCTACAGTCAGACGCCCCACTCTGTGCCGTGATTTTATTTCTCATTCAGTCATTCATGAACTGTTGGGATTTCATTTCTATCGAGCAAAAAGCCATAAACTTTGAAGTGGTGTTTGTCATTCATTTCAATAGCTGTTTGTCACAGGCTGGAGCATTCAGGCTGTTGGTGTGTTTATTTCTATATCTGCAGGAATGCAGGATCCAGGGGTGTCTCTCTCATGGCAAATCTCATCTGGGAGCTGAGGGACTTCCTGTCATTTTTTTAAATGAAGAGATTTCTTTGGAATAACGGTTAGCCAGTACATATCTATAGGTATGGTTTGGAACTACGATGGATTCCTCCCAATAGATATCCCTGCCCCATCTTAATGGTCCATGGGCCCTATTCTAGCCCCCTTTATTTCTGTGGTCTCACTGACAGTGAAGCCCTGTGCAACTGTACCGTATGCGTCTCTGCCAAGCTTCTGTTGTGTGTGTCAGATCAGTGCTCCCCTATCCCAGTCTCCATCCCTAGGGACATTTACCTCTTAGCCCCCTGGCAGAGGAGCACAGACAGACCCCTGTGGGGGACATGAAGCACCACAGGTTGAATTAAATCCCCTCAAGCACTCCAAAAGCCCCCTTGATCTCAAGGGGCTCTGGGGAGCAGCCAGGCTGAAAGGGCTGAAAATGGGACGTCTAATCCTCTCGCCTAGCGTCCCAAACGCTATTCGCTTTACTGTATAGTGGACTACTTTTGGCCAGGGCCCTAAGGCTCTGGTCAAAAGCAGTGTACTACATAGAGAATAGGTTGTAATTTGAGACATATATACTGTAAAAGACCCCCACCTGTAGCCTGATGGGATTGCCTAGCATCATGATGAATCACTGGATGCTATTGGATTATATCAGTCACTAACCTCATAGAGTAGCACAGGAAAATAGGTATGAATAGGATGTTATCTTCATGCCACCTAACATGATAAATGACATAGGGAGATAGTACTGGAAAAAACTGGGCTAAATATGCAGACAATCTATAAAAGATAACAGATTAAAAGCAGTACAGTGGGAAAATATTTGACTGTGCTGAATAATGTGGCTAACATGCTGCGGGACTGAAGAGCAATATAACACTAGTGAACATGGAGTTTATACAAGAGCTTTCAGTTCATGGTTTCAGTTCTGGCTTTGGATTGCTCAGAGTGATGTAATATGTTGTAATGTAGTCTAAGAATGTGTAATTGAACATCCCTCACACTGTGCTTTTATCTAATGATAAGGTATGACCCAGTGGCCTCCTTAAGTGGTCTAGAGGTTTGGTACCACCTCATCGCCCGGTGAAGTGCAGCTAGAGTTATGGCAGGGTCTCCTTGACGGGGCTGGTGCCTGTGTAAATGATGGTGGAGAGGTTGGCTACTTCATTTTCTAATTTTTTATTTAGCCAGGTAGGCCAGTTGACAAGTTCTCATTTACAACTGCAACCCGGCCAAGATAAAGCAAAGCAAAGCAGTGCGACACAAACAACAACACATGGGATAAACAAAAGTACAGTCAATAACACAATAGAAAAATCTATGTACACTGTGTGCAAAGGAGGTAAGGCAATAAATAGGCCAATAGAAGCGAAGTAATTACAATTTATCAAATTAACACTGGAGTTATAGAGGAGCAGATGATGAATGTGCAAGTAGAAATACTGGTGTGCAAAATAGCAAAAAAAGTCAATTAAAACAATATGGGGATGAGGTAGGTAGTTGGATGGGCTATCTACAGATGAGCTGTGTACAGCTGCAGCGATCGGTTAGCTGCTCAGATAGCTGATGCTTAAAGTTATTGAGAGAGATATGTCTCCCAACTTCAGCAATTTTTGCAATTCGTTCCAGTCATTGGCAGCAGAGAACTGGAAGGAAAGGCGGCCAAAGAGGTGTTGGCTTTGGGGATGACCAGTGAGATATACCTGTTGGAGCGCGTGCTATGGGTGGGTGTTGTTATGGTGACCGGTGAGCTGAGATAAGGCGGTGCTTTACCTAGCAAACACTTATAGATGACCTGGAGCCAGTGGGTCTGGCAACGGATATGACACGAGGGCCAGCCAACGAGAGCGTACAGGTCGCAGTGCAGGGTGGTATATGGGGCTTGGTGACAAAACGGATGGCACTGTGATAGACTGCATCCAGTTTGCTGAGTAGAGTGTTGGAGGCTATTTTGTAAATGACATCACCAAAGTCGATGATCGGTAGGTTAGTCAGTTTTACAAGGGTATGTTTGGCAGCATGAGTGAAGGAGGCTTTGTTGCGAAATAGGAAGCCAATTCTAGATTTAATTTTGGATTGGAGATGCTTAATGTGAGTCTGGAAGGAGAGTTTACAGTCAGAACCGTCAAGTGTAGTGATGCTGGGCAGGTGCGGGCAGCAATCGGTTGAAGAGCATGCATTTAGTTTTACTAGCGTTTAAGAACAGTTGGAGGCCACGGAAGGAGTGTTGTATGGCACTCAGCCAGGAACAGGGTCATCACTCCCAGGCCATGGCGATAGGTCATTCATACAGCTGCACCAAGGAAAGGGGTCACTACCATTGTGTCGTTTATCTTATGGGTGCCTGATGAAGGGTGGAAACATTGTTGTAAATAAATATCACCTGGGAGCATGAGCAGCAGTGTGCGGCGTTTTCCTTTCTGTTTTCCATTCATCTCAGAACATCCATTCCTGAAACTCACTCAGCTCACACCCCATTACTCTACCCCCCGTTTATAGCCTTGCTACTGTTACTTTAACTATGTTTTATTTTTTACTTATGTGTTTTTTACTTAACACTTATTTTTCTTAAAACTGCGTTGTTGGTTAAGGGCTTGTAAAGTAAGTGTTTCACTGTAAGGTCTATACATACCTGTTGTATTTGGTGCATGTGACAAATACATTTTGATTGGATTGGATGCTACATGGTTCTATTTCCCATGTAGGACCTGTGCTCAGTCAAACCACTGTGTTGGCATAATGAGATTAGAAACGCAGTGAGGCCGAATAAAAAGCCCTCAGTCGGTCTGTTTTAGGCAAGCAGCTTCTATAACACAATCAATCTGCTTCTGTAAATCACCAGGATGCTAACCTCAGGTAAATTAGTTGAGGCAGACAGGTCCAGTCACTAATCTGAGTATGCAGCTACACTGATGTCCATTTGGGAGGTGACATTGGGGAGCTGCACCTTGCTAGGGGTAATTATTAGTGTCAGGAGAGGATTTGGTATTCCTCTCAGTGCAGGTTGTGACATCGGGGCTCCCTGGCTTCCATTTCCATTAGTTTTGAGGCCTGCGGCGACAGACCCAACACTCCACTCCACTGTGTGTGTGTGTGTGTGTGTGTGTGTGTGTGTGTGTGTGTGTGTGTGTGTGTGTGTGTGTGTGTGTGTGTGTGTGTGTGCTGTATCAATGAGCAGCCATTTTAGTGCTGTTGCGGTCACGTACCGCTCCAATGCAGAGCTAGTTGGCTTTGGGAAAGATGACGCAATGAGACTGTCATGGCTGTTGGTGTCTTGTCTCCACTCCACTCACTATCAGATATGTAATTGTCCCATCTCCTTGTGTCCCATCTCCCTACCAAGACCCCCGCCTAAAAGCCCAGGCTGATGTAGGATCATTGGGCTGCTGCCTCCAGTGTGTGGCCCTCCCAGGTATTGATTAGTGGTGGTTTCCAGTCCCTCTGGGTCACACTACTGCTCTTATCAGTGCACTGTAGTGATGGCTGATGGAGAGAGGGGGTGGTGGTGGTGGTGAGGTAGGGGAGGGGGGAGTGGTGGCTGTAATCTAACTAGGGATGTCCCCGACTCTAAAAAATATTGGTCTACAGAGAGTCATCTGTTCTTTTGACCAATCGATTGGTTGACATTTTAAAACATGTATCTTTCCGTATATACAGTGCATTTGGAAAGTATTCAGACCCCTTCGCTTTTTTGGTTAGGTTACAGCCTTATTGTAAAATGGATTAAATACAAAGGAAATCCTTAGCAATATACACACAATACCCAATAATGAGAAAGTGAAAACAGGTTTTTAGAAAATGTTGCAAGTAAAAAAATAATAATAATAATAACTTATTATCATAAGTATTCAGACCCTTTGCTATGAGACTTGAAATGTAGCTTGGGTGCATCCTGTTTCCATTGATATTCCTTGAGATGTTTCTACAACTTCATTGGAGCCCACCTGTGGTAAATTAAATTGATGACATGATTAGGAAAGGCACACACCTGTATATATATGGTCCTGCAGTTGACAGTGCAGGTCAGAGCAAAAACCAAACCATGAGGTTGAAGGAATTGTCTCTAGAGCTCCGAGACAGGGTTGTGTAGAGGCACAGATCTGAGGAAGGGTAAAAAAAAAAATGCATTGAAGGTCCCCAAGAACACAGTGGCCTCTATAATTCTGAAATGGAAGAAGTTTGGGACCACCAAGAGTCTTCCTAGAGCTGGCCGCCCAGCCAAACTGAGCAATCGGGGGAGAAGGGCCTCAGTCAGGGAGGTGACCAAGAACACAATGGTCACTCTGACAGAGCCACAGAGTTCCTATGTGGAGATTGGAGAACCTTCCAGAAAGACAACCATCTCTGCAGCACTCCACCAATCAGGCTTTTATTGTAGAGTGGCCAGACGGAAGCCACTCCTCAGTAAAAGGCACATGACAGTCCGTTTGGAGATTGCCAAAAGGCACCTGAAGGACTCTCAGACCATGAGAAAAAAGACTCTATGGTCTGATGAATCCAAGATTGAAATGTTTGGCCTGAATGCTAAGTGTCACATCTGGAGGAAACCTGGCACCATCCCTACGGTGAAGCTTGGTGGTGGTAGCACCATACTGTGGGGATGTTTTTCACCGGCAGGGACTAGTCAGGATCGAGGGAAAGATGAATGGAGCAAAGTACAGAGTGGTCCTTGATGAAAACCTGCTTCAGAGCACTCATGATGTCAGATTTGAGTGAAGGTCCACCTTCCAAAAGGACACTGTCCCTAAGCAGACAGGCAAGACAACGCAGGAGTGGCTCCGGGACAAGTCTCTGAATGTCCTTGAGTGTCCCAGCCAGAACCCGGACTTGAAACCAATCTAACATTTCTGGAGAGACCTGAAAGTAGCTATGCAACGACGATCCCCATCCAACCTGACAGAGCTTGAGAGGATCTGCAGAGAAGAATGGGAGAATCTCCCCAAATTCAGGTATGCCAGGCTTGTAGCGTCAAACCCAAGAAGACTCGAGGCTGTAATCGCTGCCAAAGGTGCTTCAACAAAGTACTGAGTAAAGGGTCTGAATATTTATGTAAATGTGATATTTCTGTATAAAATGTTTTATACATTTGTTTTTCCTTTGTCGTTATGGGTTATTGTGTGTACATAAATCAACAAATAAAAACATTGCAGCCTGCAGGTAGAAAATATCTTGATAAAAATAAATATCCTAGAAATCACATTGGCTACACAACTGTCTGCAAGGATTGGCTACACAACTGTCTGCAAGGATCTTGAAACATTGTATCAACTATTGATTAGGTCCAGCCTGATGCCACCAAACTTGCAACATTGTATAAAATATTCTAGGCCCTCATTTTCCCCTGCCAGTGAGCTCCGGACAGACAGACACAGTTGAATGCTGTTTGCGCATAAGAAGTAGGGATGCACCGATATGACATTTTTGGCCGATACTGATAGCCAATATTTTCCTTACCAATAAACCTGATACCGATAGCGATAACCGATATTTAACATTTTAGCGGCCTTCTAAGCATTTAAATAAGCATACTGTTAAATAGTTGAAACACATACAACACATACACAACACACTGACCAAAAAGTTATTTTGTTGGCATTTACGTATGTCCCCATTACCAGTAAAACATCATCAAAACCTATTTCTTTCACTTGCTGTGCTGTGCTGTTCCGTTGTTTTTCCGTTGTTGTCTCATCTATTGTGGGTCCTCTTCCTCGGTGCGCATTGTCACTGTGTTTGTTTCCATCTTGTCCAGCTGTGTATGTAACATTTCACGTAAACCCTGTTTCTTGTCTGCATTGAAGTAGCGGTCCTTGTACCTAGCATCAAGCATGGTGGCGACACAGTATAGAGGCTCAGAGAGAATGCCACCAAATCGCTTGTTCACAGCCTCGAGTACTTTTTAAAGTTTTAATCCCACGGTCTGTGTCAGCAGTTTTCTTGAGCAGGTGTTTCAATGTCATGACAGAGGGTATCGCGTCTGCTGCAGATGCAGTTGATGAGCTTATTTCTCGAGTCAGTTGTTCGAAGGGAGCTAGGAGTGTGCTCATGTTCTCAAATTCCATTGAAATGGCAGCAGTGGTATGAGAACCAGCACATTCTTGAGCATGCAATACGGCTTCCTGTGTACGAAATACTTGTCGACCAACTGTGCTGTCAGACCCTGCATGCTCATTGGGCTGACATCGCTGGTCCAAATGTCAGTCGTGAAGATAATAGCAGTGACGCCCATAGCAAGTAGCTCATGGATGTGTGTTTCAACAATACTGTTGCAACATCTGAAAAATAGTGCCTACTTGGTAGTGTGTACTCGAGGTGCTCGACCAGTCAGCGAAAGCCAACATCATCCACGACAGAAAACGGTTGATTGTCAAGGGCAATGAATTCCATTATCTTGGTGTTAATGGATTTCACCTTTGAGTTGTCTCACTGAAATGTTCTTATTCTTTCAAATGACTGCTTGACTTGAACTTAGTTGTTGGTAGTGTGCGCTTAGTTTTTTTTCTGCTTTTGTTCTAAGTAGTCGCTGAACGTCTGGGGTTGATGCACTTTCAAATGAGTAATTAGGTTTGTGGTATTGAAAGATTTCACTTTCTCTCCTCTGGAAATAATAGCAGCACAAACAAATTTTTTAATTGATTAGTCCACCGAGACACGCGTGAATCAGACAGGTGTCTCGTGTGGCATCATTTAAAAAAAATATTTTGCCACTGATCGACTAATAAAATCTCAGTCAATCAACAGCCTATGACCAAACAATCAACCAGTCGACTAAATGGGTCAGCCCTAAATCTAACATGGATCTACACAAGCGACAGATAAAGGAATAGAGAGAGTTCTCTGGTATGATGTAGGAGAGAGCCAACATAATGGGGACAGTATTCTGTTGAGAATAAGACAAAGATTGTGACAGAGAGGAGAGTGAAGGACAAATAACGCAAGATATGGTTTCTCCCTCCTCCTGTAACCAGCTTCCCTCTCCGTGCTGTAGCCCCCTGCTCAGTGGTGTGGATATGACTCTCATGATGGATGGCTGTGGTGGTCCTCCTGAGTGCACGCATGTGAAGAAATGGGTGCAACGTGCATTCATTAAATTTGTTCCTCCTTTCTAACCTCTCACACAGTTTGTTCCATAGCTCTTATTACTCCACTTCATCCTCTCCTCTCGCACACACACACACACACACACACACACACACACACACACACACACACACACACACACTGCACTCCAGGCACCATTACTCCCGGCCACTGTGATTAATTACTTTTAACAAAGCAAACAGAGTCTTGCTTGTCCGGATCAATCTTTTCCCCATCAGCCGCTGTCACCAGTAATTGCCAAACTGAGGGCTGAAATGAGGGCTACTGCTTCCAACCTGAGCTAGTTGTGGCCTCAATTTTATATGCTTGTGCCCCTGCTCCCATGGGTCTTCTGTCCTCTCCCTCTCCAGCCCTTTTCAGACCCTCCACACTGACTACCACTCTACCTGGTCAAACAGCCAGCCATGTCACTGGGGGCTCTACCTCTGTAGAACTAGAGCTGTCCAGACACACCATCTCATCAGCGCCACACTGTTCTCAGGTACTGCAGTCTGCTTTATGGAAACACACACACCCGCACACAACGGTGAGTCATAGCATGGGTGCCAATAACCAATGGGTCTTGCAGGCCCAGCTGGCTGTAGTGGAGGTATCTAGCCATTTAGAAAAAGCAAAATAGATAAATGAGTTTAGCAGAGCAACATAGATTGGTATGCATGGGACTGAATGATGCTGAGTGGTGTGGCCCTGGATCGCTTTGATGGTAACAACTCTCAAAGGAGTTTGAATTCATGTTTTGTTATTGCTAATGCTTTAATCTGTCAGCAGGTGGGCAGGCAGAAAACCTGGCCACCCCATCTTCTAACTGATCACCTGGCCAACATGTCACAGTGCTCAATAAAGACACGATATCAAGGCCAAGGAAATACATCTGACCTGATTAACAGTAGCAGCAGAACACCACTAATGTATGTATGGTGACGGCCATAGAACTCTGCTGCTGCGGATACTTTTAATGAGATAATACAATGAGTTGTAGGTGTGTTATAAGTGCTCTACTTCTTATATTGCTGCTTATTCACTGATATTTACCGGTTTCGGATAGTGGTTCAACTGTACGGTAAGTAGGCTGGCATGTATTGTGCCTGGTTGTGCCTGGTTGTGTCAGGTTGTATCAGGTTGTTCCTGGTTATGCCTGTTTTTTCCTGGTCATGCCTGGTTGTTCCTGGTTGTTCCTGGTTGTGTCAGGTTGTTCCTGGTTGTGCCTGGTTGTTTCTGGTTGTGCCTGGTTGTTCCTTGTTGTGCCTGGTTGTGTCAGGTTGTTCCTGTGTCGCAGCAGTACAGTGTTGTATGTCTACTAATGTTTAGTCTAGCCATCTGGGATAAGAAGATAGCAGTCTGTAGGCCAGGGAAGCAGCCCAGTCTGAAAAATCTTCATCAATAATGAACCATAAACCATCCACACTGGTCCTCCCATAATCTTAATTTTCCTGCTTGTGATATTTCCCCCCGGGCTGTCTGTCGGTCCTGGGCCAGTCATGTAATATATATGATAAGTAGTGAAGCCTGTCGGCACGGGACTCATCACACACTTACATTGGCATGCAGTTCAGATTGCAGCGTGGGCGATGGGGAATTAGACAGTCTATATATAAACCCAGCCGCAAGTGTTTCGAGTTAAAGTGCATTTATCTGGTAATCGGCGGGGAAATCTCTGCATGCACAACCATGCTACAGCGGCCATGCAGCCACCGCAACCAGCTAAAGATACAAAGACTGCTGCTCTGCTCTGGGAGACATGAAGGAGAAACTATAATATAGCCTTGATACTCTGATGTAGGGGTATACAGTGGAAATCAACAGCCAGCTAGAGCCCTCTCTTTTAATCTTGACATTTTTTTTACCCTCCAATTTCGTGGTATCCAATTGGTAGTAGTTACAGTCTTATCTCATCGCTGCAACTCCCGTATGGACTCGGGAGAGGTGAAGGTCGAGAGCCATGCGTCCTCCGAAACACAACCCAACCTAGCTGCACTGCTTCTTGACACAATGCACATCCAACCCGGAAGCCAGCCGCACCAATGTGTCAGAGGAAACACCGTACACCTGGCGACCTGGTCAGCGTGCACTGCACCCAGCGCACCACAGGAGTCATTAGTGCACCGGCCAAACCCTCCCTAACCCGGACGACGCTGGGTGTTGTGTGTCGCCCCATGGGTCTATGCAACAGAGCCTGGGATCAAACCCAGAATCTCTGGTGGCACAGCTAGCACTGCGATCCAGTGCCTCAGACCACTGCGCCACCCGGGAGGCTATGTCTCACCCTGGAACTCTGTCTTTCCATTTCCCTCTTCTCTTCTTCTCTCCTCTCTCTCTTTTAACCTCTATATCCCTGAAACTCAACTCTGAATCTCCAAGCCAGTTCCACTGCATTTTTCCATTGTTCTCCTCTTATCAGGGACTGATTTAGAACTGGGACACCAGGTGGGTGCAATGAATTATCAGGTAGAACAGAAAACCAGCAGGCTCCTGACCTCGTTGAGTAATAGTTGAATACCCCTGCTCTACATGTTCATCAAACCTTGTGTGTCCTGTTCCCATCCTCTGTCCTCTCCTTTCCTCATTCTATCCAGTCTCTCCAGTCTTCTCAACGTCTTATATGAGATTTGGCCTGCCTTTTACTCAATCATGAGTGATTCCTCGCTAGCAGAATCAAAAGCAACCGGGCTCCGCCATGCTTTTCATTAGAGCACTCCAGTAGCTAAGGCTGTAAATGAGGCTATCTTTGAAGTGTTGCGGAGGGTGAGTCTGCTGCTGACTCGCCTGTTTGATGCAGAAACTACCCACTAAAGCCGGCAGCACAAACCTCCGAACAGCCTAATGATCCCAGCCCAAGTGCTGACATGGCCAGTCAGGGAACTCTGCCCACTGTGTTAAACTCTCTTTGGTCATCACAGTGGACTGTGACTGGATACCAAACGCAAATACCATCCCAGACTCAGCAACATTTCATGCATGGAAAATGGAGTTGTTTTAAGTCACTAGTTAGACTAGAATAGTCAGTGTCTCACAGCTTGTACATTCACAGTCTGAACAGCCATTCTGTTGTGCAACTGCAGTAGGTGTTCAACTGGTTCCATATCAGTTTGCTTCTACAATGTGACTTAGAGATGTGCCGTGAGTTAAGCTGATAGGATGGTGGAGGTGTCATGTTCTCTCCGGGTGTTGAGAGGATCACTAATACCCGTCTACCGTCGTAATAGGTAGTGGAAATGCCTGGGTTCCCAGGTTGAGAACATGTGTTTTTCACTCATTGTTTACTTAGAGGTGGCTACTTTTCCAGCCATGCTTCAGTTGACTGTCAAGGCCAATTAAGGCACTCCAAATGAAGCTGAAGGATGTGGAGCCTGAGGCCAGGGGAGAGGAGAGCAGCACCAGGGCCAGCCTAGAGACTATCTCAGTGTCACCACTAGGACCAATACACATAGTTGCTCATTACATATGCACATTAGAATTATTTATAATTCTTATATCTAAGACAGAGAGTGACTTACGCCAGCAGTTTCTTTGTTAATCAGTGTTTCTCATATGTGGCAATAGAGAGTGATTGTTACAATCCATTATGACAGTCAGCATTAAGTGGACTTGGAAACGACATATGCATAATGTGTGCATACGGTAAGGCTAGTCAAGTTAGAGAAGTCCTTGGTTATCACCCCTGCGCTGGTGGTTTTCACACCGCTTTTCCAAGAGCACACTGATTTAGCCTCAAACAGTTCAGAAAAGCGCTGTGTTTCGGTGTTCTTTTTCAGGTTCACCATCTGTGCTTGATTGATTAAAGCTCCTTTTAGTAATTAATGCATGCTTTAATTGAGCGTGGGCCCCTGTGGCTTTTGTGGACGTGTGCAATGCTCAGGCGGCAGAGACGTGAGAGAGAGCAGAGCCAAGGATCTGTTTTAGAGGACCATGAAATCCTGTTTAGCGCTCTCAGCCTCATGCCTCTATGCTCTAGAGATGATGAAATAATATGTCAGCACATGACTACATCACTACTCCATATCAGGTATATTAGGAGTATGCTGTTTATGTTGTTATTTTGAGCAAATGTCATGGTAGTGTGTGACATGGTTTTATAGCATTGTAGCTGCGACACAGGGTTGTTTTCCAGTAATGTGTTTATACTAATATCTTCCATCTGTCTTATTGCTGTGCCTCTGGTGACAATAGAACCCTCAAACTCTGTTATTGTGCTTGTCATGCTGGGCTGGCAGGAGTATTGGATGTTATTGTCCTCTATTACCCACCGTAGGAACCACCAAATGACACACCATAGGACACACCATAGGACACACCATAGGACACACCATAGGACCCACCATAGGAACCACCATAGGAACCACCATAGGACCCACCATAGGACCCACCATAGGACACACCACAGGACCCACCACAGGACCCACCACAGGACCCACCACAGGACCCACCATAGGACACACCATAGGACCCACCATAGGACACACCACAGGACCCACCACAGGACCCACCATAGGACCCACCATAGGACCCACCATAGGACACACCACAGGACCCACCACAGGACCCACCATATGACCCACCATAGGACACACCATAGGACACACCATAGGGACACACCATAGGTCACACCATAGGACACACCATAGGACACACCATAGGACACACCACAGGACACAGCATAGGTCACACCATAGGACACACCATAGGACACACCATAGGACACACCATAGGACCCACGATAGGACACACCATAGGACCCACCATAGGACCCACCATAGGACCCACCACAGGACCCACCACAGGACCCACCATAGGACCCACCATAGGACCCACCATAGGACCCACCACAGGACCCACCATAGGACACACCATAGGTCACAGCATAGGTCACACCATAGGACATACCCCAGGACACACCACAGGTCACACCACAGGTCACACCATAGGACCCACCATAGGATATGCCACAGGACACAGCATAGGTCACACCATAGGTCACACCATAGGACACACCACAAGACACAGCATAGGACACACCATAGGAACCACCATAGGAACCACCATAGGACACACCATAGGACCCACCACAGGACCCACCATAGGACCCACCACAGGACCCACCATAGGACACACCATAGGGACACACCATAGGTCACAGCATAGGTCACACCATAGGACACACCACAGGACACACCATAGGTCACACCATAGGACCCACCATAGGATATGCCACAGGACACACCATAGGACACACCATAGGACACACCATAGGACACACCATAGGAACCACCATAGGAACCACCATAGGACACACCATAGGACCCACCACAGGACCCACCATAGGACCCACCACAGGACCCACCATAGGACACACCATAGGGACACACCATAGGTCACAGCATAGGTCACACCATAGGACACACCACAGGACACACCATAGGTCACACCATAGGACCCACCATAGGATATGCCACAGGACACAGCATAGGTCACACCATAGGACACACCATAGGACGCACGACAGGACACAGCATAGGTCACACCATAGGACACACCATAGGACACACCATAGGACCCACCATAGGACACACCATAGGACCCACCATAGGAACCACCATAGGAACCACCATAGGACACACCATAGGACCCACCATAGGACACACCATAGGACCCACCACAGGACCCACCATAGGACACACCATAGGGACACACCATAGGTCACAGCATAGGTCACACCATAGGACACACCACAGGACACACCATAGGTCACACCATAGGACCCACCATAGGATATGCCACAGGACACAGCATAGGTCACACCATAGGACACACCATAGGACACACGACAGGACACAGCATAGATCACACCATAGGACACACCATAGGACACACCATAGGACCCACCATAGGACACACCATAGGACCCACCATAGGACCCACCATAGGAACCACCATAGGAACCACCATAGGACACACCATAGGACCCACCATAGGACACACCATAGGACACACCACAGGACCCACCACAGGACCCACCATAGGACCCACCATAGGACCCACCATAGGACACACCATAGGACCCACCATAGGACCCACCACAGGACCCATCATATGACCCACCATAGGACCCACCATAGGACCCACCACAGGACACACCATAGGACACACCATAGGACACACCATAGGGACACACCATAGGTCACAGCATAGGTCACACCATAGGACACACCACAGGACACACCACAGGACACACCACAGGACACACCATAGGACCCACCACAGGACACACCATAGGACACACCATAGGGACACACCATAGGGACACACCATAGGTCACAGCATAGGTCACACCATAGGACACACCACAGGACACACCACAGGACACACCACAGGTTACACCATAGGTCACACCATAGGACCCACCATAGGATATGCCACAGGACACAGCATAGGTCACACCACAGGACACAGCATAGATCACACCATAGGACACACCATAGGACCCACCACAGGACCCACCATAGGACCCACCACAGGACCCACCATAGGACACACCATAGGGACACACCATAGGTCACAGCATAGGTCACACCATAGGACACACCATAGGTCACACCATAGGTCACACCATAGGACCCACCATAGGATATGCCACAGGACACAGCATAGGTCACACCATAGGACACACCATAGGACCCACCACAGGACCCACCATAGGACACACCATAGGGACACACCATAGGTCACAGCATAGGTCACACCATAGGACACACCACAGGACACACCATAGGTCACACCATAGGACCCACCATAGGATATGCCACAGGACACAGCATAGGTCACACCATAGGACACACCATAGGACACACGACAGGACACAGCATAGATCACACCATAGGACACACCATAGGACACACCATAGGACCCACCATAGGACACACCATAGGACCCACCATAGGACCCACCATAGGAACCACCATAGGAACCACCATAGGACACACCATAGGACCCACCATAGGACACACCATAGGACACACCACAGGACCCACCACAGGACCCACCATAGGACCCACCATAGGACCCACCATAGGACACACCATAGGACCCACCATAGGACCCACCACAGGACCCATCATATGACCCACCATAGGACCCACCATAGGACCCACCACAGGACACACCATAGGACACACCATAGGACACACCATAGGGACACACCATAGGTCACAGCATAGGTCACACCATAGGACACACCACAGGACACACCACAGGACACACCACAGGACACACCATAGGACCCACCACAGGACACACCATAGGACACACCATAGGGACACACCATAGGGACACACCATAGGTCACAGCATAGGTCACACCATAGGACACACCACAGGACACACCACAGGACACACCACAGGTTACACCATAGGTCACACCATAGGACCCACCATAGGATATGCCACAGGACACAGCATAGGTCACACCACAGGACACAGCATAGATCACACCATAGGACACACCATAGGACCCACCACAGGACCCACCATAGGACCCACCACAGGACCCACCATAGGACACACCATAGGGACACACCATAGGTCACAGCATAGGTCACACCATAGGACACACCATAGGTCACACCATAGGTCACACCATAGGACCCACCATAGGATATGCCACAGGACACAGCATAGGTCACACCATAGGACACACCATAGGACACACGACAGGACACAGCATAGGACACACCATAGGTCACACCATAGGTCACACCATAGGACCCACCATAGGATATGCCACAGGACACACCATAGGACACACCATAGGACACACCACAGGACACACCATAGGTCACTCCATAGGTCACACCATAGGACACACCATAGGTCACACCATAAGACACACCATAGGACACACCATAGGACACACCATAGGTCACACCATAGGACACACCATAGGACCCACCATAGGTCATACCATAGGTCACACCATAGGTCACACCATAGGATATGCCACAGGACACAACATAGGTCACACCATAGGACACCACAGGGTGACATTATGTCACTGCAGCATATCACTGCAGAACCCCGCTGCTCGCCACCATTTTGCGGTCTCATCTGCTTGTGATAAATGAGCGATATCAGTTTTCCCCTTCTGTTTCACTTTCCCTTTCACGTTGAATGTACACACTGTGACACTTCCTCGATCACAAGGCTTGACCTTCTCTATTGAAGAATCTCTTTGTCTTTTGATCATTGTTTTTAGGCAGTGTTAAAACTCTCCCCCCTTCCCCCGGCCAGATAATGGGCGACATGGTGAATACAGAGTGCTCAGCATTGATTCCAACTACCCGACGCTGACCTTTTCTAATCTTGCAACGGTTTGATGGGAGCCTCAGCCTAATCGATGGCCTATTGCCATGTGAGAGTAGCCTAGCCTACTACCATGGCTCTCTTCCTGACGTGTCTAGTGTGCCCTGGCTTCTACCTGGAAGCTACTGTAGCGTTTCCACTATGAGACACACTGCCGAAGAAGCCTGAATAATTTAAACATTTACACTTTAATAGCCATCACTGAAAAGACTGATCAGTTGAATTTGCTCTCATTAAACCCATCTCATCTAATGGGCTAGTTAAGGGAGCGGGATGAAACAGCAATCGCAAGAGTCTACAGTTCCCTGAGGGAGGACTTCATCAATGCAACATAAATGTTTTACTGGGTCTACCTACGTGCAGATTGTATGGCGCCTGGCGTTACTGTTTAACATGCACCATTGATGTTTCTCACAGTGCCAGTCAGCCAGCACATAACATGAAATCACTGCAGCCTTGACCCGTGGTGCACCTCAAGGTCTCTTCCTCTCCATTCATTACTGGGAACAAAAACCACAGAGAGGCATTATTAATGCATACACAGCATTAGCAGTACACTCTAGCCGTGACTCCTTTGGTTGTGTGTTTTCCTCCTACAACTCAGAGCTCTCTCTCGCTCTCTAAACAGAAATGGATTTGCTTGGTGTGTTAGTTTACTGAGTGAACACACACTTGATCAATTTAGGTCATGTATGTACTGATCCTGTATTGTGCCTTATTAGATTGGGAAGCTGGTAATGGACAGACAGCTGTGTCATGACTGTGTCCCTGTGACCCTCTGGTCGACAGGTGACATTCCTGGGTCACATTGGGAACTAGGTGACGGCACCTAGCAGTTTCAAGAGCCAAGATACATGGGGAAGAAAGGCAGCAATCTCTTTGTTCAGACCAGAACCATTACATGCTGACCACACTGCTCACATTGCACATTTTTTTTGCACATACATGTTATTCAATCATTGCACCCACACTGCTCTGGCGCGTCAACGAGCGTCTGCGTAGCCAGGCGCTAAAATAGGACTTGGTTCTATTTGTGACGCTTAATGCGCTACAAGTCCCGTACTCTCCCATTACCTCATTGTTTTTTTTGCTCCTAAAAGATGAACTTAGTGAACTACACTCCAGTTGGTAGTGGTAATGCACCTTAAATTTGGTTGCCAACCACTGTATAAAGTCCAAAGAAAAAGAAGCCTGAAGGAGGAGAGATTGCTAGAAAACAAACTTTTACCCTTTCATCTGTGGATTAATTGTCGGAGTAGAGGACCTTGTGCATTTCAGGTAAAATAACAATCACAGAACAAGGCAGTTAACCCACCGTTCCTAGGCCATCATTGAAAATAAGAATGTGTTATTAACTGACTTTTTTTCATCGGCAAAATCGGCGCACAAAAATACCGATTTCCGATTATTATGAAAACTTGAAATCGGCCCTAATTAATCAGCCATTCCGATTAATCGGTCGACCTCTAGTTCAACGTTCGTTTTGATATTTCAACCTGTGTGTCCTGATCGCGTCTGGTGTGGGTGGACAAAATCAACATGCGCACGATGGCGCACACTCGAGAGCAGTCTGGTCAGCATGTTAGTGCTAATCTGTGTTGCACCATCTCAGCTGGTGGTAGGGCTGTTCAGGTGGAGGGGCTGGAGGAGGGGGCTTAATTTACTGTTTGATGGGAATGTGTGGGTGGGATGTGTATTGCTAGCATTGTCATGGGAGTTAGGCTAGTTGTTATTGTGTGTGTGTGTGTTAGCACTGTAGCCTACAGTCACTGTTTGATGGCCTGATTTGGGTTCCATTATATTGCTGGCAGGGGTTGCTTTCAGAGACACAACACTGGCAACAACTGCTTGTGGCTTATCACAAACCATCTGCACCAGCCTCACTCTATTTTAAAAAATGGATTTAACCTTTATTTAACCAGGTAGGCCAGTTGAGAACAAGTTTTCATTTAAAACTGCGACCTGGCTTTAACCGCACACTCACAGAAAAAACACAACACCGACACAGTGGAGGGTGTGGCAATGTCATAATGGAGCTGATGTTGGCATTTTATTGATTTCATAATTTGAAAGGATTTCTATTATGACTGATATCTCCAATCTCTGCCCAGTGAGCATGCTCATTAGAACGCAGCTGGAGCTTGGAGTTAACCAACAGACTGCCCCTTCTGTTGTTGGATACATTCACCGCTTATTAGAACACATTGGTTGTTGGTGGAGATGTCCTAGTGAAAGCCCAGTACAGAGATGTTTTAAATCATGTTGTAAGCTCCTCCAGACATGTGTTAGACAATAGCTCAAATTTAGCCTCCGTAGCCCAACAGAGACAGCAGGCAGAGCTCCTGTGGTAATACCTCTGACATTGGACTGCTACTGTAGTTTTAGCCTTCATATTAGATGTGGCCTCCTGTTGAGGTTCCCTGGTGTGCTTCTGAGAGTTGCTAAAAATATGATTTTCTTTCACAAGAGTTATCAGAATTCTACTTTTAACAACCACCATGCTGTATGATTCAGTGCAATATGCCTATCACATTATTCAAAATATCAGAATTTACATTTATTGCACAACGCAATAAAAATTGCCCTACGCATGCCAACATATTAGGCAAGAATTAAGAGCAGGCAAAGTGATTATTTTAAGTGAAAATTATATCAATCATTTTAACATTGCAACATTTGATGTATTGTACAGTCACCGTGGTTGTCTGAAGAGTAATATAGAGTTCACAGCTGGCGACGCCTCATTGAGATTTGGTTATACCCCATCATTTGCAACGATGTCAACGAGCGACAAAACCATCTTTCGTTTGCTGTACCTCAAACTGTCTTGATTATCAGCTGAGATAAACTTTTATGAGGTGACGTTACACCTGGCTCAGACTTTGTCTGGGCAGTGTCTTAACGTCATCCTAAAACCTACTCTGAGCTGTACGTTATTTTAGTCTTAAAACAGGTTTTAACAGGATTCCTAGGACCTTTTCTGAGATGCTTTGTGGATACGGGCCAAGACCTGCATCGATCGGACTAGCTTCTCCGATACTGACCTCCCTGAAGTGCAATATAACCCTACACTATTACTTCCTGTAAGCCCTGCTTGTTGTGTGTGTGTGTGTGTGTGTGTGTGTGTGTGTGTGTATATATATATATATATATGTGTGTGTGTATATATATATATATATATATATATGAGAGAAAGGGAGAAAGATAGCGAGAGAGAACTGAGATAAGGAATGAGTTTGGTATATTTCTGTGATGTATTTCTGTGCTGTGTGTCTGGGTGTGCATGTGTCTGTGAGAATGCATGTCGGTGTGTACAGATAAGAAATAAGCTCAACCTTGTCTACTTTTGAAGGTGAAATGAAATGAGCAGCCTGTGTGCTTCTATGTGTGATCCTATTGGTAGAAAGATGTGAGAGGCCAGAGAGGATGTTGAGTGTCTGTGTATATGGCGGTATGTTAACTATGTACATTACTGTTCAAAAGTTTGGGGTCACTTCGAAATGCCCTTGTTTTTGAAAGAAAAACATTTTTTTTTGTCCATTTAAAATAACATCAAATTGATCAGAAATACAGTGTAGACATTGTTAATATTGTAAATGACTATTTTCGCTGGAAACGGCTGATTTTTTATGGAATATCTACATTGGCATACGGAGGCCCATTATCAGCAACCATCACTCCTGTGTTGGCACGTTGTGTTAGGTAATCCAAGTTTATCATTTTAAAAGGCAAATTGATCATTAGAAAAAACTTTTTCAATTATGTTAGCACAGCTGAAAACTATTATGCTGATTAAAGAAGCAATAAAACTGGCATACTTTAGACTAGTAGAGTATCTGGAGCATCAGCATTTGTTGCGATTACAGGCTCAAAATGTCCAGAAACAAATAACTTTCTTCTAAAACTCGTCAGTCTGTTCCTGTTCTGAGAAATTAAGGCTCTTCCATGCGAAAAATTGCCAAGAAACTGAAGATCTCGTACAATGCTGTGTATGATTCCCTTCACAGAACAGCGCAAACTGTCTCTAACCAAAATAGAAAGAGGAGTGGGAGGGCCCGATGCACAATTGAGCAAGAGGACAAGTAAATTAATGTCTAGTTTGATAAACAGACGCCTCACAAGTCCTCAACTGGCAGCTTCATTAAATAGTACCCGCAAAACACCAGTCTCAACTTCAACAGTGAAGAGACTCCGGGATGCTGGCCTTCTAGGTCAATTTGATGTTATTTTAATGGACCAAAAATGTGCTTTTCTTTCTAAAACAAGGACATTTCTAAGTGACCCCAAAATGTTGAATGTGTACCAGGGTTTCCGTTAAGAAAATATGGTGCCAGACATTTGGCCAGCAGCATTTTAATCTACCAGACATTTGATAAATGTGCCGGACCCATATGCGTAGGGTGCATAACCTGATTAGGGTGTCCATTCACGGTGCTCAGAATGACACAAATCACATTTAGATTATGGTCATTCATATTAACAGAACAGGAGAACCGCACACTTTAGGAGTTCAGATGCAATACGTTTTTAACCAACGTTTCGACAACCAAGCAGTCTTCATCAGGGTATAATGACAAACACTGCAGGTCACTAGTTTATAGAGTTTTAAAGGACAAACACAGTTGTCTGTAATCATGGTCGGCTGTTGCTTGATTTCTACTGGTTGGTTTAGATATATAAATCAAACCTCTATTTTGTCCCTTTGATATATCGGCATCAAACATGTCACCCTCCCTAGGAGAGGGGGTGACCTTGACGATTTATTGTTCAAATGAGAGGCCGACTGGATCTATAATTTCGAGACCCTTGCTCCCAAGCCATTCTTGTGATTATTGTGTTTTTGCTATCCATTGTAAATAATGTTTGTAGGGTTATTTAACCAAAATGTATCTATGATCATATGTTATCCATTCATGCTTTTGAATATTTTATATTTACATCTCTAAATCAACCAATAAGATCAAGTCACCACCGGCCATGATTACAGACACCTGTGTGTTTCCTTTCTAACTGTAGAAACTAGTGACCTGCACTATTTGTCAGCTCGGCTGTCAAAACGCTGGTGATAAATGATTGCATCTGAACTCCTAGAGTGTGCAGCGCTCCTTTTCTTTTTCAAGTCTTCTACTCTGCTAGTCAGCACCTCACCTAACCAGGTGTGCACTACTTCCACCTCCAGATCCATCTTAACAGAGCATGCAACTCGGATGCAACGGCGTATGTCATTCTTACCAAATTCCAATGAGCAATTTGAAGATGTTAGAATACACACGCGACACGTCCATAAGGCTCGGGGGAAGCTAAGCTTTCCCTAAAGTAAATTGAATTCAATTGCCAATATTATATAGCCTAATAATATGATTATATAGACAGCTTGCTTCTGTCTATACAGAAATATATATAATCATTAAAAATAGGCCACTTCACCAGAAAGCATGATTTGGCCAAAGAGGTTCATTAGCTTATTTATTTTTTATTTTTTAGCATATCCTACTGTCGGAAGGGCCCGCATTTTGGGCTGAGCACAGGGCAAATAAAACAGATGATTGTTGACTTATGACTGTAGTGAAAAGATGAGAGGCCCAGCCAGGCATATTGAAATATTTTAAAATACAATCTCGGAAAAATAGTTTGGAAAACAAATGGCTATTTCTGTAAAGACAAGACAACAAAAATAATCTGATCTGTCTTTTAGTTATCAAAATTCTCAACTTAATTGAGTGAAAAGTAGCCTCTTATTGGCACCAGCAGAGAACATCGGCCATATCTCCAGTGAGTGTGCATAATATATTCACTGTCTTTATCATTGGGTCAGTGCCACCTTTTTTTGTTTTTGGACAATAATTTCTTTCTTCTTAAATGTTGATATTGGCAAACCGCTTGCTTACACAACGCCATAACCATGGTCTGTGGTTGTGAGGCCGGTTGGACGTACTGCCAAATTCTTTAAAATGACGTTGGAGGCGGCTTATGTTAGAGAAATTAATATTCAGTTCTCTGGCAACAGCTCTGGTGACCATTCCTACAGGCAGCATGCCACTTGAATGGCGAATGGGAAGCGAGCTACAATTAGCAGTTGAGAAATTAACATTTTAGCTTTTTTTTTTATCTTAGCCATTGTTTTTTTCCCATGCGATTGCCTTTAGAATTGTTGCACAATGATTAGGCTTATTAAAGCACATTTCACTCCAGCAGCAACAAATAGCAGATTCAGCTGTATCAGCAGCTCTCATGC
Source organism: Oncorhynchus mykiss (assembly GCF_057628025.1). NCBI lineage: Eukaryota > Metazoa > Chordata > Actinopteri > Salmoniformes > Salmonidae > Oncorhynchus > Oncorhynchus mykiss. Next base: position 59,979,246 of record NC_143032.1, on the reverse strand, counting down.
TACATTGACTGGTATTTCAATCAATGAATAGGCTAAACTGCATTATTTCATAATGGGATTTTTCTTCTGACAATTGGCCTATACCAATTTTATTAATCGGCTTTTCCGTTTTTTTTACCTGCCAGAAGCAGGCTATTTCAGGCTAATGGAAACTCTGTGTGTACATCTACACTATATATACAAAAGTATGTGGACACCCCTTCAAATTCCTGGATTCGGCTATTTCAGCCACACCCGTTGCTGACAGGTCCATAAAATCAAGCAGACAGCCATGCAATCTCCATAGACAAACATTGGCAGTAGAATGGCCTTACTGAGGAGCTCAGTAAGTTTCAAATTGGCATCGCCAAAGGATGCCACCTTTCCAACAAGTCAGTTCGTCAGATTTCTGCCCTGCTAGAGCTGCCCCGGTCAACTGTAAGTGCTGTTATTGTGAAGTGGAAACATCTAGGAGCAACAACGGCTCAGCCGCGAAATGGTAGACCACACAAGCTCACAGAATGGGACCGCCAAGTGCTGAAGTGCGTAGCGCGTTGAAATCGTCTGTCCTTGGCTGCAGCACTCACTACTGAGTTCCAAACTTCCTCTGGAAGTTGCTGCACACTAACCTAAGATCACCATACGCAATGCCAAGCATCGGCTGGAGTGGTGTAAAGCTCGCCACCATTGAACTCTGGAGCAGTGGAAACGTGTTCTCTGGAGTGATGAATCACGCTTCACCATATGGCAGTCCGACGGACAAATCTGGGTTTGGCGGATGCCGGGAGAATGCTACCTGTCAACGGTAGTGTTAACTAATAAACTTTAGTGCCAACTGCAAAGTTTGGTGGAGGAGGAATAATGGTCTGGGGCTGTTTTTCATGGTTTGGGCTAGGCCCCTTAGTTCCAGTAAACGGGAATCATAATGCTACAGCATACAATGACATTCTCAAAGATGCTGTACTTCCAACATTGTGGCAACAGTTTGGGGAAGGCCCTTTCCTGTTTCAGCATGACAATGCCCCAATGCACAAAGCGAGGTCCATACAGAAATGGTTTGTCGAGATCGGTGTGGAAGAACTTGAAAGGCCTGCATAGAGCCCTGATTTTGACCCATTGAACACCTTTGTGATGAATTGGAACGCAGAATGCGAGCCAGCCCTAATCACCCAACGTCGGTGCCCGACGTCACTAATGCTCTTGTGGCTGAATGGAAGAAAGTCCCTGCAACAATGTTCTAACATAGAGTGGAAAGCCTTCCCAGAATAGTGGAGGCTGTTATAGCAGCAAAGGGGGACCAACTCCATATTAATGACCATGATTTTGGAATGAGATGTTTGATGAGCAGGTGTCCACATACCTTTGGTCATGTAGTGTATCTGCTGAAGTAGTACTGGTGGTAAAGCTTACATTTTGAGAGAGACTACTGTGAGAGTTGAATAAGATTAGCTAACACACACACACACACACACACACTAGTAATAAATAGGGTCTCAGTACACCCCTGGGGGGTTTGTCAAAGGGCCAGGCTGACTGGGGAGGGGGACAGATGCCCAGGGTATTAGGACCTAAATCTGCTAATAAAGAGCACTCTAACAGTTGGTCCCTCACACACACACACACACACACACATGCTCACACACACACACACATCCTGTAATCCTGTAATCCTGTAAACTTCCTGTCAAACCCCACCAACTAGGAGCCCTACTCTTTGCTGTGTGTGTGTGTGTGTGTGTGTGTGTGTGTGTAGTAGCACAATCTACCAGCATGTATGTGTATATATTTTCTTTGCATCATTTTCCCTCTTCCTCTTAAACATAAAAATATGAATATTTAAAAGTACTTCAAACAAGCAGTCATTAAATATTAAAATGTTCGAACACAAGAAAAGCTTTTATCATAGCTCCGCTCTGTTCTCCTTCTGTCTCTCTAGTTTCGCTCTCTCTTTCTTTCTCTCATTCTCACACACACATGCAGAGACACACACAAAATCCACCCTGGGGTAAGAACGACAAACCTTTCTTGTCAATCCACACATGTTCTGTATCATGAGCACATTGTAGCTGAAAACAGAGGAGCCAAAGAGGCAGGAAGGAAGGTTCAATAATTTAGGTTGTTTTATTTTCACACTAAACAGAGGTTGAGAAACGTTGGTTGTCATTTCTTACAAGACGCCTTGCGTTAGTCAGGTCAGACGCTGTATTGTAGTTAAAGTGTCTTTGGTAACAGTGGTGTTTATCCTCAATTTGGCCTCTCTATATATAGGGAGAAAGCAAGGCTAGGCGAGGCAGTAAGGTGATTAAGCATGCTCTTTTGCCTCTCCTTTGTGACTGTGTAATACGTTTGAAAGGCAAATCTGTGGAGCCTCACAGATGCTCTCTCCTTGCTTCTCCTCTCTGAGAGCTGAAGGGTGTGCTAATCGCTTGAGCTGCAGCTCTAAGTGGTTGCTGATGTGTTTTCAGAAAATATCCAGTTAAGTGTGAATAGAAATGTGTCGTAATAGTAAATGCTCTCTCTCTCTCCTTATTCTCCAACTTCTCCCTGCTAGTGGCATAACCAACCTGTTGAGCAGCGAATGCTCATATCTGTGTGTGTTCAAGCGTCTGTGTGTGCATGTGTGGCCTACATGGTGTGTTTTGACTGCTGAGATTAATGGCAGAGAGATAATTATTTTAAGGCGGTGTGGTGCATCGATTCTCTCATCTTTCACCGTCGCTATTTGAGTTTTGAATTTATGCACATGCTTGTTTTTGCAATATTTGGATGCCCTCTGAAGGGTATAGGTTTTTAAATACTTATATGTAGGGCAGGAGGGGGGTTAAATAAAATAAATAAAGCAGATGTCAATTATTTGATTTTTTTTGCCTCTTGTTGGTTCTCTCTCTCTCATTGCTTGGCTCTCAGAGAGGAATGAAAGAGCAGTTATATGGTAAATCTAATCAAAGAGAAAAGTGCTTTTAAATGTCTGTTGTTCCCTGGGGCAGAAGGTCTCCGAGCCCGTCTCTCTGCTCCTACGGCAAGCAGCCCAAACTCAGCCTCAGCCGCCACCAGATGCAATTAATATCGAGCGGCGGGCACACTGGCCCTCGTTCCCATCCTATAATAACAGTGTTAGAACAAAGGTTAATGCTTTGAATCTAATCTCTGTCCTCATATGTTTCAATGGAGTTGTGATGCAGGCTCGGGGGAAGCAGAGAGAGGGGGACGAGGGCAGAGAGAGATTGGTAATAAACAGCGGCTTGGACGGAAGTGAAATTAATTACGGGTCTCCATAAATTCAATGTCATGTCTCATTTTCCCTAATCCCCTCCCCTTTTCCCCTTCCCTACTGGTGCTTGCGGAGAGGCTGGAGAGAGGCTGGAGAGACACTAATGAAAACACCTCTTAGATGCTAATCACAAATTATCCTCCGTGTCACTTTTGGAAGCTGCTAGCTACTGCAGTCAGAGTATCCTCAGTGGAAAGGGAGTAGCCCAGACTGACTACAGGTTAGCCTCTTAGAATTACATATCCAGTGCCTTCAGAAAGTATTCATAAAACAAGATGGCGCCGACAGAGATGGTCACCTCGCTTCAAATCCTTAGGAAACAGTAATTTTTTTTTAAAAGTATTAATTCTTACGTTGTTAGCCCAGAAAATCTTAAGCGTTATTACATACAGCCAGGAAGAACTATTGGATATAAGAGCGGCGTCAATTTACCAACATTACGACCAGGAATATGACTTTACCGAAGCGGATCCTTTGTTCGGACCTCCACTCTGGACATTGGATCTAATCCCAGAGGCTGGCCCAAAACAACGTTGTCGCCGTAGGACGCGGCCTCCTGGTCAGACTTAGAAGGCGAGCACAACACCCACCGCTTCCGAGTGTATTAGTCGCAAATGTCCAGTCTCTAGACAACAAGGTGGACGAAATTAGGGCACAAGTTGCCTTCCAGAGAGACATCAGAGGTGGTAACATTCTCTGTTTCACAGAAACATGGCTCACTCGGGATATGCTGTCAGAGTCAGTACAGCCACCGGGTTTCTTCATGCATCGCGCCGACAGAAACAAACATCTCTCTGGTAAGAAGAAGGGCGGAGGTGTATGCCTCATGATTATCGACTCATGGTGTAACAATAACAACATACAGGAACTCAAGTCCTTTTGTTCACCTGATCTAGATTTCCCCCCCAAGCAGATAGCTCGACGGCCATGAAAGAACTTCACTGGACTCTGTGTAAACTGGAAACCATATATCCTGAGGTTGCATTTATTGTAGCTGGGGATTTTAACAAAGCTAATTTGAGAACAAGGCTACCTAAATTCTACCAACACATTGACTGTAGTACCTACTCGAGCAAAACACTAGACCACTGCTACTCTAAATTCTGCGATGCATACAAGGCCCTCCCCTGCCCTCCCTTCGGGAAATCCGACCACAACTCCATCTTGCCAGTACCGTCCTATGGGCAGAAACTCAAACAGAATGTACCCATGACTAGAATCATTGATCATTGTTCTGACCAATCGGAATCCACACTTCAAGATTGTTTTGATCACGTAGACTGGAAAATGTTCCGGGAAGCCTCAGACAATAATATTGATTTATACGCCGAATCGATGAGTGAATTTATTAGGAAGTGCATTGGAGATGTTGTACCCACTGTGACTACTAAAACCTACCCCAACCAGAAACCGTGTATAGACGGCGGCATTCGCACAAAACTGAAAGCGTGACCCACCGCATTCAACCATGTAAAGAGGTCGGGGAATATGGCCGAATATAAACAGTGTAGTTATTCCCTCTGCAAGGCAATCAAACAAGGGAAATGTCAGTATAGGGACAAAATGGAGTCGCAATTCAACGGCCCAGACACAAGATGTATATGGCAGTGTCTACAGGCAATTAAGGACTACAAAAAGAAAACCAGTCACGTCACGGACATCGACTTTTGCTTCCAGACAAACTAAACACCTTCTTTGCCCGCTTTGAGGATAATACAGTGCCACCGACGCGGCCCTCTACCAAGGACTGTGGGCCCCCCCTCTCTGTGGCCGAAGTGAGTAAAACATTTAAACGCGTTAACCCTCACAAGGCTGCTGTCCCAGACGGCATCCCTAGCCGCGTCCTCAGAGCATGCGCAGACCAGCTGGCTGGTGTGTTTACGAACATATTCATTCGCTCCCTATCCTAGTCTGCTGTCTCCACATGCTTCAAGATGGCCACCATTGTTCCTGTACCGAAGAAGGCAAAGATAACTGCACTCACTTCTGTCATCATGAAGTGCTTTTAGTGAATAGTCAAGGATCATATCACCTCCACCTTACCTGCCACCCTAGACCTACTTCAGTTTGCATACCGCCCCAACAGGTCCCAAGACGATGCAATCGCCATCACACTTCCCACTGCCCTAACCCATCTAGACAAGAGTAATATATAAGAATGCTGTTCATTGACTACAGCTCAGCATTCAACACCATAGTACCCTCCAAGCACATCATTAAGTTTACGGCCCTGGGTCTCAACCCCGCCCTGTGCAATTGGGTCCTGGACTTTTTGACGGGCCGCCCCCAGGTGGTGAAGGTAGGAAACAATATCTCCACCTTGCTGATCCTCAACACAGGGGCCCTACAAGTGTGCGTGCCTAGCCCCCTCCTGTACTCCCTGTTCACCCATGACTGTGTGGCCATGCACGCCTCCAACTCAATCATCAAGTTTGCAGATGACACAACAGTAGTGGGCTTGATTACCAACAATGATGAGACAGCCTGCAGGGAGGAGGTGAGGGCACTTGGAGTGCGGTGTCAGGAAAACAACCTCTCACTCAACGTCAACAAAACAAAGGAGATGATTGTGGACTTCAGGAAACAACAGAGGGAGCACCCCCCTATCCACATCGACGGGACAGCAGTGGAGAAGGTGGAAAGTTTTAAGTTCCTCGGTGTACACAGCACGGACAAACTGAAATGGTCCACCCACACAGACAGAGTGGTGAAGAAGGTGCGATAGCGCCTCTTCAAACTCGGTAGGCTGAAGAAATTTGGCTTGTCACCGAAAACACTCAAACTTTTACAGATGCACAATCGAGAGCATCCTGTCGGGCTGTATCACCGCCTGATACGGCAACTGCACCGCCCTCATCCGCAAGGCTCTCCAGAGGGTGGTGCGGTCTGCACAACGCATCACCGGGGGCAAACTACCTGCCCTCAAGACACCTACAGCACCCAATGTCACAGGAAGGCCTAAAGATCATCAAGGTCAATAACCACCCGAGCCACTGCCTTTTCACCCCGCTATCATCTGGAAGGTGAGGTCAGTACAGGTGCATCAAAGCTGGGACCGAGAGACTGAAAAACAGCTTCTATTTCAAGGCCATCAGACTGTTAAACAGCCATCACTAACATAGAGAGGCTGCTGCCAACATACAGACCGAAATCACTGGCCACTTTAATAAATGGATTTAATAAAGGTATCAATAGTCACTTTAAATAATGCCACTTTAATGTTTACATGTACTACATTACTCATCTCATATGTGTATACTGTATTTCATACCATCTATTGCATCTTGACTATGCCGCACGACCATCCATATATTTACAGTGCCTTGCGAAAGTATTCGGCCCCCTTGAACTTTGCGACCTTTTGCCACATTTCAGGCTTCAAACATAAAGATATAAAACTGTATTTTTTGTGAAGAATCAACAACAAGTGGGACACAATCATGAAGTGGAACGACATTTATTGGATATTTCAAACTTTTTTAACAAATCAAAAACTGAAAAATTGGGCGTGCAAAATTATTCAGCCCCTTTACTTTCAGTGCAGCAAATTCTCTCCAGAAGTTCAGTGAGGATCTCTGAATGATCCAATGTTGACCTAAATGACTAATGATGATAAATACAATCCACCTGTGTGTAATCAAGTCTCTGTATAAATGCACCTGCACTGTGATAGTCTCAGAGGTCCGTTAAAAGCGCAGAGAGCATCATGAAGAACAAGGAACACACCAGGCAGGTCCGGGATACTGTTGTGAAGAAGTTTAAAGCCGGATTTGGATACAAAAAGATTTCCCAAGCTTTAAACATCCCAAGGAGCACTGTGCAAGCGATAATATTGAAATGGAAGGAGTATCAGACCACTGCAAATCTACCAAGACCTGGCCGTCCCTCTAAACTTTCAGCTCATACAAGGAGAAGACTGATCAGAGATGCAGCCAAGAGGCCCATGATCACTCTGGATGAACTGCAGAGATCTACAGCTGAGGTGGGAGACTCTGTCCATAGGACAACAATCAGTCGTATATTGCACAAATCTGGCCTTTATGGAAGAGTGGCAAGAAGAAAGCCATTTCTTAAAGATATCCATAAAAAGTGTTGTTTAAAGTTTGCCACAAGACACCTGGGAGACACACCAAACATGTGGAAGAAGGTGCTCTGGTCAGATGAAACCAAAATGGAACTTTTTGGCAACAATGCAAAACGTTATGTTTGGCGTAAAAGCAACACAGCTCATCACCCTGAACACACCATCCCCACTGTCAAACATGGTGGTGGCAGCATCATGGTTTGGGCCTGCTTTTCTTCAGCAGGGACAGGGAAGATGGTTAAAATTGATGGGAAGATGGATGGAGCCAAATACAGGACCATTCTGGAAGAAAACCTGATGGAGTCTGCAAAAGACCTGAGACTGGGACGGAGATTTGTCTTCCAACAAGACAATGATCCAAAACATAAAGCAAAATCTACAATGGAATGGTTCAAAAATAAACATATCCAGGTGTTAGAATGGCCAAGTCAAAGTCCAGACCTGAATCCAATCGAGAATCTGTGGAAAGAACTGAAAACAGCTGTTCACAAATGCTCTCCATCCAACCTCACTGAGCTCGAGCTGTTTTGCAAGGAGGAATGGGAAAAAATGTCAGTCTCTCGATGTGCAAAACTGATAGAGACATACCCCAAGCGACTTACAGCTGTAATCGCAGCAAAAGGTGGCGCTAGAAAGTATTAACTTAAGGGGGCTGAATAATTTTGCACGCCCAATTTTTCAGTTTTTGATTTGTTAAAAAAGTTTGAAATATCCAATAAATGTCGTTCCACTTCATGATTGTGTCCCACTTGTTGTTGATTCTTCACAAAAAAATACAGTTTTATATCTTTATGTTTGAAGCCTGAAATGTGGCAAAAGGTCGCAAAGTTCAAGGGGGCCGAATACTTTCGCAAGGCACTGTATATAGACAGGTGTGTTTCTTTTAAAATCATGGCCAAACAATTGAATTAGCCACAGGTGGACTCCAATCAAGTTGTAGTGAGGATGATCAAAGGAAATTGGATGCTCCTGAGCTCAATTTGGAGTGTCATAGCAAAGAGGTGAGAATATTTATGTAAATTAGACATTTCTGTATTTAATTTTCAATACATTTGCAAACATTTCCAAAAACATGTTTACACTTTGTCATTATGGGGTATTGTGTGTAGATGGGTGAGAGAAAAAAATATATAATCCATTTTGAACTCACGCTGTAACACAACAAAATGTGGAATAAGTCAATGGGTATAAATACTTTCTGAAGCACTGTACACACATGTATTACACATAGCATTTTAGAAAATTCACAAATTAACCTGATTGGAGGTACACAACACATACCAGAGTTTTTACAGTGTTATTAGCAATTGAGTTTTCTGAATATTTTCCATTAGACAAAAAATATGTCAGATTGACTAAGTTTGTAGGTGCAACAGTTTTTATTAAATTTAAAATTGAACATGCACATTTACATCCTTTAAGAACCAATGATGTGCCAATCCCTCAGCCATAGTTATAACAGGCAATATCTGCTCTGCTCCATTCAGAATCACTAGAAGCTGCAGACAAGGCGATCCAATTTCCGCTTTGCTATTCTTATTATCCATGGAACCCCTGGCCCAGGCAACTCAACAATCGAAGGATATAACACTCATTTCTGATCACTTCATCTCATTTTACGCAGACAATATTTTTCTATATCCAGACAATGTATCTCAATCGCTACCAAACGCATTGAAGGTCATAGATAAATTAATCTGATAAATTAAAATGACAAAATGAATCTAACCAAATCAGCCCCACTGCCGCTCAAGACCCCGATGGAGGACTCCATCTCTCCTTATGGAATCCCAATCCTTTCCCATTTAAATATTTGGGAGCAGATATATTTCCGTCCTAAGATAAAACCATTGCCAGAAACTTTAACAGCACGCTCAAATCAATTCAATCCGACTTCAGTACATGGAATAATATCCCGGTTGCTTTAACCGACAGAATATCTACTGTCAAAATGTATATATTGCCACGGCAAAAAATTTATAGTTCAGTGATTCCCATGGCTCTCCCTTCTGGCTATTGGAATAAAATTCATTGTGAGGTTTCAAAATGTATATAGAAATGTAAACAATCGCAGATAAAATTAACACATTTCTATAGGGAAAGACATAAGAGGACTATCCATACCAAACTTTAAATTGTATTTCCAGGCAATATTTCACCCCATCCTAAATGTCTATGTTTGTCCTGTACAACCACGGTCCTTCCGCATGGTGCTAAAATTCATACTTTTAATAAAAACTTTGATTACAACCACCAACTTTTTTTCCCAAATTTGTGTTGCTCAACTCAGCTCGAATACACTTGTTCCAATTGGACCTCAGCTTGCGTAGTACGTCAAGGCCAGTACGTCTCCAGTTGAGCAAGTTGTACAGAACAAACATAGAATTTTCAGAATTGACATTTTAACAAGTAAGATGGTGACTCAATGTTGTTGCTAGCAAATCACACAAGCAATTATCAAAACTCACCTCTGCCTCGAAATAAGAGAACAAAGTTGAGCATTCCTCAGCTATTCAGAAGGGAACACTTTAGTATAACTTTTGCAGTGTTTATATCATCCCAGATCTGCGGGTGGATTTAATGATTTGGCTGGAGTAGGCTGTGAGCTGGGCTGCAGTGCTTACTCAGGGCATGGAGCTGAGCTGAGCAGAGCTGGGTTCTGTTCAGTTTTGTCCTAGGATTGGTCTCAGATCAGCCTTGGGACACAAACATAGATGGAGACAGATAGAGACAGACAGGCAGACCAGGAAACAGCTCTGTCTCTACAGGCTACACATAGATAGGGGAGAGGCTGCTGCCATTGGAAACCTATTGGTGAAATATTGGTTCTCTTTATTATACTATTGGTTTTGGGTAATGGACATTGTATTTGTTTTGCCTCCATTTCTTAAGTGTCAGTATCACATATGGCTGTGGCCACATGATCTGTGCCTTTCACTGCTGTTAAATCACACTCAACCACCATGTGACTGACTGGCTATCTGAGAGCAATGGGAACAAACTGGTGGAAGAGGAGGAATTCTACTCGAGGGCTCCACACTATTGAAAGGCCCAGATGTCGACAAATAGGCCACGGCAGATTCAGGGTGGTAGTACACGTACTGTATGTCATTATAGCAAAACTGTGAAAAATAACATGGAGAGTCTGGATTATTTATGGCTATCCTTTTATGATGCTATAAAGTAACTCCATTATGTAGACAGGCTCTCTCTCCCTCTCTAAGCTCTTTCAACGGAATCTAATAGAAATCCCTTTACTCTGCACTTGTGCGCAGACGATACCCACTGCAAACCAAAACCATTTGTGTGAATAGAAAACAATGGCATGCTTTTGAGAAATGCAACCGATGAGTGTGTACTGTATCATGTGCATTTATGTAAAATGTATAATCCAATTAACAAGTACAGGAAACACAGTCATCGCTCTATTATGGGAATACAAAAGAGAGTGGTGCCATGTACTCTGAAAACTGCTCATGTGAAGAAGACAAAAATGCAAGTGGCGTTAAATGAGTGTCTGGTAATGTGTTTGTTTGCAGCCCCTTGCTGTGAAGCTAGACTGCTGTAGTGACTTCTCACTCTCAATTCAATTTCAATTGAAGGGTTTTATTGACATAGGAAACACATGTTTACATTGCCAAAGCAAGTAAACAGATAAATAAACAATACAAAATATACAGTAAACATTACACTCACAAAAGTTCCAAAAGAATAAAGACATTTCAAATGTCATATTATGTCTATATACAGTGTTGTAATGATGTGCAAATAGTTAAAGTACAAAAGGGAAAATAAATCAACATAAATATAGGTTGTATTTACAATGGTTTATGTTCTTCACTGGTTGTCCTTTTCTTGTGGCAACAGGTCACAAATCTTGCTGCTGTGATTGCATACTGTGGTATTTCTTCCAATAGCTATAGGATTTTATCAAAATTGGATTTGTTTTGAAATTCTTTGTGGGTGTGTGTTTTCTGAGGGAAATATGTGTCTCTAATAGTCATACATTTGGCAGGAGGTTAGGAAGTGCAGCTCAGTTTCCACCTTTTTGTGGGCAGTGAGCACATAGCCTGTCTTCTCTTGAGAGCCAGGTCTGCCTTTGGTGGCCTTTCTCAATAGCAAGACTACAGTGCCTTGCGAAAGTATTCGGCCCCCTTGAACTTTGCGACCTTTTGCCACATTTCAGGCTTCAAACATAAAGATATAAAACTGTATTTTTTTGTGAATAATCAACAACAAGTGGGACACAATCATGAAGTGGAATGACATTTATTGGATGTTTCAAACTTTTTTAACAAATCAAAAACTGAAAAATTGGGCGTGCAAAATTATTCAGCCCCCTTAAGTTAATACTTTGTAGCGCCACCTTTTGCTGCGATTACAGCTGTAAGTCGCTTGGGGTATGTCTCTATCAGTTTTGCACATCGAGAGACTGAATTTTTTTCCCATTCCTCCTTGCAAAACAGCTCGAGCTCAGTGAGGTTGGATGGAGAGCATTTGTGAACAGCAGTTTTCAGATCTTTCCACAGATTCTCGATTGGATTCAGGTCTGGACTTTGACTTGGCCATTCTAACACCTGGATATGTTTATTTTTGAACCATTCCATTGTAGATTTTGCTTTATGTTTTGGATCATTGTCTTGTTGGAAGACAAATCTCCGTCCCAGTCTCAGGTCTTTTGCAGACTCCATCAGGTTTTCTTCCAGAATGGTCCTGTATTTGGCTCAATCCATCTTCCCATCAATTTTAACCATCTTCCCTGTCCCTGCTGAAGAAAAGCAGGCCCAAACCATGATGCTGCCACCACCATGTTTGACAGTGGGGATGGTGTGTTCAGCTGTGTTGCTTTTACGCCAAACATAACGTTTTGCATTGTTGCCAAAAAGTTCAATTTTGGTTTCATCTGACCAGAGCACCTTCTTCCACATGTTTGGTGTGTCTCCCAGGGGCTTGTGGCAAACTTTAAACAACACTTTTTATGGATATCTTTAAGAAATGGCTTTCTTCTTGCCACTCTTCCATAAAGGCCAGATTTGTGCAATATACGACTGATTGTTGTCCTATGGACAGAGTCTCCCACCTCAGATGTAGATCTCTGCAGTTCATCCAGAGTGATCATGGGCCTCTTGGCTGCATCTCTGATCAGTCTTCTCCTTGTGTGAGCTGAAAGTTTAGAGGGACTTCCAGGTCTTGGTAGATTTGCAGTGGTCTGATACTCCTTCCATTTCAATATTATCGCTTGCACAGTGCTCCTTGGGATGTTTAAAGCTTGGGAAATCTTTTTGTATCCAAATCCGGCTTTAAACTTCTTCACAACAGTATCTCGGACCTGCCTGGTGTGTTCCTTGTTCTTCATGATGCTCTCTGCGCTTTTAACGGACCTCTGAGACTATCACAGTGCAGGTGCATTTATACGGAGACTTGATTACACACAGGTGGATTGTATTTATCATCATTAGTCATTTAGGTCAACATTGGATCATTCAGAGATCCTCACTGAACTTCTGGAGAGAATTTGCTGCACTGAAAGTAAAGGGGCTGAATAATTTTGCAAGTCCAATTTTTCAGTTTTTGATTTGTTAAAAAAGTTTGAAATATCCAATAAATGTCGTTCCACTTCATGATTGTGTCCCACGTGTTGTTGATTCTTCACAAAAAAATACAGTTTTATATCTTTATGTTTGAAGCCTGAAATGTGGCAAAAGGTCGCAAAGTTCAAGGGGGCCGAATACTTTCGCAAGGCACTGTATGCTCACTGAGTCTGTACATCGTCAAACATTTCTTACATCTTGGGTCAGTCACAGTGATCAGGTATTCTGCCACGGTGTACTCTCTGTGTAGTGCCAAATAGCATTCTAGTTTGCTCAGTGTTTTTGTTAATTCTTTCCAATGTGTTAAGTAATCTTTTTGTTTTCTCATGATTTGATTGGGTCTAACTCCCTTTCCTTCCCTCTCCCTCTCTCTCTCCTCTCCACAGGCATACTTCCGACAGGGTGTTGCCCTTCAGTACCTTGGTCGCCATGCCGACGCGTTGGCCGCCTTCGCCTCGGGGCTGGCCCAAGACCCCAAGAGCCTGCAGCTACTGGTTGGCATGGTGGAGGCTGCCATGAAGTCCCCACTACGAGGTAACACTTCTGTCTTACTATCTCTCTTTGTTTTCCTCTGTCTTTCTAACGGTCTAAATGTTGCTAATCTTCATCCTCGTCAGTCAATTAATGTGTCAGTGTGACTCTAGCTGTCTGTCAGTGACTACTGTATGTCTTTACACCGTCTGTCTGTCTGTCTGTCTGTCTGTCTGTCTGTCTGTCTGTCTGTCTCTGTCTCTGTCTCTGTCTCTGTCTCTGTCTGTCTCTGTCTGTCTCTGTCTGTCTGTCTGTCTCTGTCTGTCTGTCTCAGTGTATGTGTGACTGATTATCGGTCAGGTTGATCAAAAGATACTTATTTATCATAATAAACATCCAACAACACAGCCCTTGTCTGCCCTTGATGAAGCCTATTTTCCAACTCCAAGTAGCTTAATATCCAGGCCTTTCAGTAAACTCTGACTTCCCTGCTCCATGATGTGTGAGAGAGATCAGAGAGAGTGGATCCACATGTCTGTTTTCTGTTCTGTTCAGAGAGGAGCCATTGTTTTTTAGGCTGCATGGAGCGCCTCTGTCAATCCCTGTTAGCGAAAGGCTGTATCTGAATACAACAAGCAAGCACTGAGTGAAAAACCCATCTGAGGTACATTGATTACATAAACCTTGTCACTGGAAGCCTAACAGCAAAAGGACTGGAGAGTGGGCCCAACACTAAACACAATGGACCTGACTGGGCCTCTCTCTCAGTAGAAAAGGAGAAGCTCTTGGCCCAGGCTTTTTAATCTCTTAATTGTTTACCACGTTTCCCATGGTGCCAGGGAGGGAAGCAGCTAGCGACGGAGGGAGGGAGCCAGTCCAAGGTTTGTTAGAGGGGGCTAGGTCGGGGGATTAAGAGCAATGATCCTCTCAGAGGGGCTCCTGGCATAGGGGGAAGATAATCAGCGTTACGCCAGCAAACAGGGAGGATAATCAGTGTTGTGCAGCCAAAACCCTGTGATAAGGAAAAGGTAGGAAAGCGTTGCTTTCTCTCGCTGAAGTCGTAGATGGCGTGTTGCTGCCAGCCCGTCTTATCGTCCGTGTAACACACCCCTCCCAGGATTACCTGGGGATTACCAAATCCACTCATTTCATTTTCCCCTCGCTTGGAGTTTGGTGTCGCTAGGGTCTTACTAAACTTTTGCCCCAGCTAGTTAAATACAGGGTTGAAGTGTAATGAAGAAGATGAACAGAACCATGTGGATACTGATGATATACATCCAACCTGTAGTCAAGTAGCTACTTGTTGTTTTCAGGACAACACATACATCTGTTTAGTCTTCAAATTCACTTGAATCTTTTTCTTTACATGTTTAGTCATTGGGCGTAGCGAGACAGATAAAGGTGTGCTCATTCAAACAGTGAACAAAGCACAGAAATAATGAAAGTAAGAAAACATATTAAAGTCCTTTGTCTTCAAGGAGACAAAAAGTGTGTATGAAATTCCCCTGAAGTACACCATCACCACTGTTTGTGTTTACTTTAGTATAACAATATTACATTCTCACATTGTCACTGTGGCTTTGCCAAACAATTTTCCCCACACGACGCAACACAGACGTTAGTTCCCTCTCTCCTCCTCGTATAGATCTGAAAGATTTTCCATGAGTCCAGAATTCAACTGTACTCTACGCCTTTGTGTTTCCCACAACAAAGAGCGTTCAAAGGAGGGGAAACTGCTCTCAGAACCCTCTATATACCCGGCTCTCTTCTCTGCCGCCTATGATCATTTTCAGCTTCAAACTCCTCAGATATCAAGGTTTTGATGCATATTTTTTTCCTGCGGTGAATATCGCTGTGTGAAATGAAATGAGAGAAATCAAGCCCAATCAGTAGTCAGTGTTGAGAGTGAATGGGCTTTGCTCTCTTCTGTTCTATTTGTCCCGTGAACTTGGGCCGCAGGTAGCCTAGTGTTTAGAGTGTTGGGCCAGTAACCGAAAGGTTGCTAGTTTGAATCCCCGAGCTGATAAGATGAAACATCTGTTGATGTGCATTTGAGCAATGCACTTAACCCTAATTGCTCCAGTGTCGCTGTTGATAATGGTTGACCCTTACCATGACCCCAATCTCCGAGGGAGTCTCAAGGAGAGTTGGGATATGCAAAAAACACATTTCAAATTCACTCATGCGTATAATACACACTTGTGCATGTGTGAAACAGGACAAATATAAGAACTCACACAATTATAATTATTATTATCTTGGACCAGCTCTGAAGTTCTCTGACTGAGCTCTTAGGGTTGGAGGAGAGACAATGTCACCATAATAAACAATGTCACCATAATGATCATGATGATGAGAAAATATAGTACTTTTAGTATGTTCTTTTTAATATGTATGGAGATGCAGGAAAACAGACGTAGGGTACAGGAGGAATTTAGCCCTCTCAGCAGTCAGCTCTCTGCCTCTTCACAGACCCAAAGAAGAGAATGGCTCATGAAATGGGAAGGTGAAATGAGTCATGGTTGTATTTAAGGGCAGGGGAAAACAGAATGTACGCTACCTGGGTTTGTAATGGTCACCAACCTCCCAGGGCCTCCCCTTTATGAGACCAAGCCTGAGAGCAGGAGAAGGAACTATGTATGAATGTACTGTACCTGTTTATGTACATGTGGATGATATTTACTCTATGTTTGTAAAAGATTGGTAATAATAGTACATGGGACTTATATAGGACTTTTCAATGAAACTAACCCGAGATATCAAAACCAGACAACGCCAGTCTAACAGCAGGATGTAACAAAACATGAAACAAAGAGAAGGGGAGGAGCTTAAAGAAGAGGAAAGAATGTGATGTGTCAGTGTATGAGTGAGCGAGCAGGTGTTGTGTGTGTGTGTGGGGGGGGGGTAGAGAGAGCGTGTGTGGGAGAGAGTGTCTGTGGGGAGGGGCTTAGAGGTAGGCCAAGGTGAAGAGGTTGGGCTTTAGGAGGGACTAAACGATGGTGATGGATTCAGAGTCATGGATGGCTGGAGGGAAGGAGTTCCAGAGCCTTGGATCATCCCTGGAGAAGGCCCTGTTGCTGAAACTCTGGAGCTTGGACTTGGGAAAGAGAGAGAATAAGACTGTGACGGAGAGAGAGAGAAAAAGAGAAAGACGGAGAGAGAGAAAGAGAGACAGAGAGAGAGATAGCAATGTTTGATTTATGACACTACTCTGTGTATCACTTTGAATACAATTACCAGCTATGAATGGATATGATATGCACAGTGTTTCTGCTAGCGTTACATTCTGCCAACCGCTGGAACACAAGTGATGCACTTGGATGCACTTGAAATAGCATCATCAATGATATTTTTGAATGCTTCTGTGAAGACTATAGACGTGGATCATTTTGTTTGTGTGTGGTGAATATTAGTTTCAGTCTGGGTGGCTTGCTACTACCACCAGGCTATTCAGATCATGTTCATGTGTATTTTGTTGTTTGTAAGTGTTTGTCTGAACCAATGAGTGTCATGGTCTTTAAGTGCATGGGCATGACTGATACAGTAGCAGGCATTCAGTACATTTGACTGCAGACACGATCTGCCTTGGACAGGTAGGTACATTACAGAAAAATCTATGTGGGGGAGGAGTTGACCTAATTAACTGCAACTCTGCTAAAAATATTTGTAGAAGGGGCACAGGTATATTTCATATTCTCCCTCATGTTCACACACTTGCACTCACATATACAGTACATACACTCACACATACAGCAAACACACACAGGCAGGTACACGCACACACACATTCACACACAGGATGTCACCCCTGTCCCGTCCCCCACCCTGTCAGTCTCCCAATTTGCTGTCTGGCGGGCTGGCTGGCAGGCTGGCTGGCGGGTAATGTCAGTAATCTGGAGGGGCTGTGGATCCCAAACCTTGCGTTGCCCACAGTTGATTTATAGTATTGTGTGCATTTTCAGCCTTCCCAAAGGTCACCTTGTGTGTCTCCTCTCCGCTCTGCATTCCTCTGCCTCTCTCCCCTGTGTGTTACAGCAGCATGTTCACCATCACTCTTAACACTCACCGGCCCTCAAAACCCACTCAGGCTTTTCTTTTCTCTCTCAAACTGCAACATCAAATGAAAAAATGAAGAGAACATAGAAATATAATTTCACTGTGCTGCTTTTTTTTAGTGGTCTTTGAAATTGCCCTGTATTAAATTGCCAATAATAGTGGTACCTGTGAATGGTGTATTCATATGCTTGTCTTGTTTGTCAGTGAAATCCATGTTCTAAAGCAATCACTCAGACAAGCTCAGCTCATTTAGCCAACAAAAGACACACTGATTGCGCTCCCTGAAACACAGTAGATGTGACAGTCATGGAATTTTGGATGACGGTTATTGGTCAGCCAAAAATATATTAGACACAGATTTTCTTCTCTCCTCCGCTCCTGACTGCATGTGCTTCTGCTGCAGGGAGGGGGCGTTGCCTGGGCAACTAAAGAGGCAACTCGTCTGCTACAACACTTGCTTGTTTCAGCAAGGCGCAATAAAGTAGAATCATGTTGTAAAGAGTCCATGTTACCGCTGAAACGGACTCAACCACACGAATGCCCAGCCGTCCTGTCTTCAGTCAGCTGTTCGCTACACACAGAAGAAAAAAACAAATACAGTTGAAGTTGGAAGTTTACATACACTTAGGTTGGAGTCATTAACTTGTTTTTCAACCACTCCACAAATTTCCTGTTAACAAACTATAGTTTTGGCAAGTCGGTTACGACATCTACTTTGTGCATGGCACAAGTAATTTTTCCAACAATTGTTTACAGACAGATTATTTAACTTGTAATTCACTGTATCACAATTCCAGTGGGTCAGAAGTGTACATACACTAAGTTGACTGTGCCTTTAAACAGCTTGCAAAAGTACATAAAATTATGTCATGGCTTTAGAAGCTTCTGATAGGCTAATTGACATAATTTGAGTCAAGTGGATTGTACCTGTAGATGTATTTCAAGGCCTACTTCCAAACTCAGTGCCTCTTTGCTTGACATCATGGGAAAATCAAAAGGAATCAGCCAAGTCCTTAGAAAAAAATTGTAGACCTCCACAAGTCTGGTTCATCCTTGGGAGCAATTTCAAATGACTGAAGGTACCACGTCCATCTGTACAAACAATAGTACACAAGTATAAACACCATGGGACCACGCAGCCGTCATTCCGCTCAGGAAGGAGACGCGTTCTGTCTCCTAGAGATGAACGTACTTTGGTGCGAAAAGTGCAAATCAATCCCAGAGCAACAGCAAAGGACCTTGTGAAGATGCTGGAGGAAACAGGTACAAAAGTATCTATATCCACAGTAAAACGAGTCCTATATCGACATAACCTGAAAGGCCGCTCAGCAAGGAAGAAGCCACTGCTCCAAAACCGCCATAAAAAAGCCAGACTATGGTTTGCAACTGCATATGGCGACAAATATTGTACTTTTTGGAGAAATGTCCTCTGGTCTGATGAAACAAAAATAGACCTGTTTGGCCATAATGACCATCGTTATGTTTGGAGGAAAAAGGGGGAGGCTTGCAAGCCGAAGGACACCATCCCAACCTTGAAGCACGGGCGTGGCAGCATGATTTTGTGGGGGTGCTTTGCTGCTTACTTATGTCTTGCTCACATTGAGAGAGAGGTTATTGTCCTGGCACCACACTGCCAGGTCTCTGACCTCCTCCCTATAGGCTGTCTCATCATTGTCGATGATCAGGCCTAGCACTGGGAACTAAGCACGCACCCCTGGGGGTCCCAGTGTTGAGGATCAGCGTGGCAGATGTGTTGTTACCTACCTTTACCACCTGGGAGCGGCCCGTCAGGAAGTCAAGGATCCAGTTGCAGAGGGAGGTGTTTAGTCCCAGGGTCCTTGTCTTCGTGATGCGCTTTGTGGGCACTATGGTGTTGAACGCTGAGCTGTAGTCAATGAACAGCATTCTCACATAGGTGTTCCTTTTGTCCAGTGTGGAGTGCGATTGAGATTGCGTCATCTGTGGATCTGTTGGGGAGGAATGCTAATTGGAGTGGGTTTAGGGTTTCTGGCATTATGGTGTTGTGAGCCATGACCACAGCCTTTCAAAGCACTTCATGGTTATCGACGAGAGTGCTACAGGCGGTAATCATTTAGGAAGTTTACCTTCGCTATCTTGGGCACAGGGACAATGGTGGTCTGTTTGAAACATGTAGGTATTACAGACTCGGCCAGGGAGAGGTTGAAAATGTCAGTGAACACTCTTGGCAACTAGTCCGCGCATGCTTTGAGTACACGTCCTGGTAATCTGTCTGGCCCCGCGGCTTTGTGAATGTTGACGTGTTTAAAGGTCTTGTTCACATCGGCTATGGAGAGCGTGATCACACAGTCGTCCGGAACAGCTGGTGCTCTCATACATGCTTCAGTGTTTCTCACCTCAAAGCGAGCATAAAAGGCATTTAGCTCATCTGGTAGGCTCTCGTCACTGGGCAGCTCGCGGCTGGGTTTAATTTTGTAGTCCGTAATAGTTTTCAAGCCCTGCCACATCTGACGAGTGTCAGAGCCGGTGTAGTAGCATTCAATCTTAGTCCTGTATTGATGCTTTGCCTGTTTGATGGTTCGTCTGAGGGCATAGCGGGATTTCTTATAAGTGTCCAGCTCCTTTAATGCTGTAGCTCTAGCCTTTAGCTCGGTGCGGATGTTGCCTGTAATTCATGGCTTCTGGTTGGGAAATGTACATATGGCCACTGTGGGGATGACATCATCCATGCACTTATTGATGAAGCCGGTGTTGAGGTGGTATACTCCTCAATGCCTTTGGATGAATCCCAGAACATATTCCATGTCTGTGCGAGCAAAACAGTCCTGAAGTGTAGCATCCGCGTCATCTGACCACTTCTGTATTGAGCGAGTCACTTGTACTTCCTGCTTTAGTTTTTGCTTGTAAGCAGTAATCAGTTTTAATTGGGTTGAGGTCAGGTGATTTTGAAGGCCAGGGCATCTGATGCAGCACTCCATCACTCTCCTTCTTGGTTAAATAGCCCTTACACAGCCTCTGTGTCCTCAGCCTCTGTGTCTCAAATTTGGACTCATCAAACCAAAGGACAGATTTCCACAGGTCTAATGTCCATTGCTCTTTTTTCTTGGCTCAAGCAAGTCTATTCTTCTTATTGGTGTCCATAAGTAGTGGTTTCTTTGCAGCAATTTGACCATGAAGGCCTGATTCACGCAGTCTCCTCTGAACAGTTGATGTTGAGATGTGTCTGTTACTTGAACTCTGTGAAGCATTTATTTTGGCTGCAATTTCTGAGGCTGGTAACTCTAATGAACTTATCCTCTGCAGCAGAGGCAACTCTGGGTCTTCCCTGTGGCGGTCCTCGTGAGAGCCAATTTCATCATAATGCTTGATGGTTTTTGCGACTGCACTTGAAGAAACGTTCAAAGTTCTTAAAATTTTCCACATTGACTGACCTTCATGTCTTAAAGTAATGATCGACTGTCGATTCTCTTTGCTTATTTTAGCTGTTTTGCCATAATATGGACTTTTGCCAAATAGGGCTGTCTTCTGTATACCACGCCTACCTTGTCACAACACAGCTGATTGGATCAAATGCATTAATAAGGAAAGAAATTCCACAAATTAACATTAAACAAGTCACACCTGTTAATTGAAATGCATTCCAGGTGACTACCTCATGAAGCTGGTTGAGGTGAATGGAGGATCTCCGCATGTGTTGTTCCCACTGTGAAGCATGGAGGAGGAGGTGTGATAGTGTGGGGGTGTTCTGCTGGTAACACTGTCTGTGATTTGTTTAGAATCAAGGCACACTTAACCAGCTGTGTAAGGGCTATTTGACCAAGAAGGAGAGTGATGGAGTGCTGCATCAGATGACCTGGCCTCCACAATCACCCGACCTCAACCCAATTAAGATGGTTTGGGATGAGTTGGACCGCAGAGTGAAAGAAATGCAGCCAACAGTTGCTAAGCATATGTGGGAACTCCTTCAAGACTGTTGGAAAAGCATTCCAAGTGAATCTGGTTGAGAGAATGCCAAGAGTGTACAAAGCAAGGCAAAGGGAGGCTACTTTGAAGAATCTCAAATATAAAATATATTTTGAATTGTTTAACACTTTTTTGGTTACTCCCATCTGTGCTATTTCATAGTTTTGATGTTGTCACTATTATTATACAATGTAGAAAATAGTAAATATAAAGAAAAACCCTTGAATGAGTTGTTGTGTCAACTTTTGACTCGTACTGTACATCAAAACAGTTATGATGGTTATTTTATTTTCATGATGCTTTTCATCCGTAATCGTTGGGTACACGATTATACAGTAGTTGTGTCAGACTTAACTAGATGCACTGAGGACTGGGATGAGTATATGGAGCTATTAAGATTTTCCATCTTACAAGATATTCTGGTGAACCAATCAACGTGACTAGTGTACAGTACAGTAATTTACCTAAGCAGTATACAGTCATTGTTCGTGAGCTGCAGTATGGAGAACCTTGTGTATTCCATGAAACTGAAAGGAATACAAAAAAGCTATCTGAATGAGTCCAGTAGCCCCCATCATGACCATCCCTAACCCCTCCTCTCCCCTCCCTCCCTCCCTCCACATAGAGTCCTTAGAACCCACCTACCAGCAGCTGCAGAAGATGAAGCTGGACAAGAGTCCATTCGTGGTGGTGTCAGTGATTGGTCAGGAGCTGCTGACGGCGGCCCACCACACCGCATCTGTGGTGGTCCTGGAGGCCGCGTTAAAGATCGGCACCTGCAGCCTCAAGCTGCGTGGCTCCGTCTTCTCAGCCCTCAGCAGCGCCCACTGGTCCCTGGGCAATGCAGAGAAGAGCACCGGATACATGCAGCAAGACCTGGAGGTTTCCAAGACACTAGGTGAGACCACAGGGGTGCATGTTTGTGTGTGTGTTTTTGTCTGTTTATTTATGTTCGTATCTGTGTGTATTGGTGTGTCTCTATCTGGTCCTGAGTTACTGTGAGTGTAAGGCAGCTCAGATTGTCTGACTCTCCTGACCCCACACAGTTTGACACATAAGTGGGCAGTGTATAGCAGAGCAGCAGGAGATAAGGGTCTGGATGGAGCAGAGCGCTGTGGTTTTTAGGTAGAGAGCCTGGCTCTATGGCTCTGTATGGGGGGGGCCTGTCTATCAGGCAGATGTAATAAGGCCTCCCCTTCTCCACCTCTCACCCCACTAGGGCCCGGAGGTCAGGTTTAGCAGGTCTACTTCTACTGTGGAGCTCTGTCTGTACAGCAGCTTAGAACGCCCAGTACTCCATTTAAGGACGTAATGGGATGTCAGTGTCAAGGAGATCCAACGCATCACTGCATCACTGCTCTAAGATGGCGGAGGACCATGACTGCCCTGTAAATCTACACTGAATGACAGCACATTTAGTAGTGATTTTCCTGTTGTACTGTATATAACCTGAGTGGTAAACAAACAAGTATACAGATGCTTACAAAGTATTGATTATGTTCTCAGAGGATTTTGTATAGGGAACACTGTGCTTTGTCCCAAACTGTCCTGGAGTGACATGTTCTCCTCCCTTTCCTCCTCTGCTCCAGGTGACCAAACAGGTGAATGCCGTGCCCATGGCAACCTGGGCTCAGCATTCTTCTCCAAGGGGAACTACCGCGAGGCCCTGACCAACCACCGCCACCAGCTGGTCCTGGCTATGAAGCTCAAGGACAGGGAGGTAAGAGACTGAGACACACATGGCCACATCCCACTCATGAGGAGAAGATGTGTCCTCTTATCAGGGGTTCCCAAACTTTTTCACTCAGGCCCCCCCTTCCAGCATTGTCTATTTCTATGGGCACAAGCACTGTTCATGACACAAATTGTTCACACCCCTCTTGTTGGGGGAGAGAACACTTGCAGATTTAAAGCTTATTTCCTGCAATTCTACACATTTTGTCATGGGTTGCAGAGAACATTTAGCAGTTTAAAGCTAATTTTCTTGCAATTCTATACATTTTGCCATGTCTAATGTGTATTCATGTGATATTTGCGTGACTCGAACTTTACAAAAACATCTATGGGCTAAAAAAAAACTATGTTTTGATCTGTACATTTCTGTACATTTCTGATAAGTTCTAAATAGCTCTCTGAGGTATGCAATGACTGACAGTACAAGAGGACAACTGATTATGCACCACCCACTTTCGAAATGGCACATTTTGCGTTCTACTATTACAACTTTCAAGAGTCAGTTGAAAGCCCCTGTGCCCCTGTGCCCCGCAGTTTGGGAAACCCCGCTCTATACATTACTCCTGGGTCATTTTGATGGTCTTTTCTAGGTGGTAGTATGTGGGGTGGCAGGGTAGCCTAGTGGTTAGAGCGTTGGACTAGTAACCGGAAGGTTGCAAGTTCAAACTCCCGAGCTGACAAGGTACAAATCTGTCGTTCTGCTCCTGAACAGGCAGTTAACCCACTGTTCCCAGGCTGTCATTGAAAATAAGAATTTGTTCTTAACTGACTTGCCTGGTTAAATAAAATAAAAAAACTGAAAGGTTGCTTGTTCAAATCCCTGAGCTGACAAGGTAAAAACGTGTCACGTGTCATTTTCCTCCTGAACAAGGCAGTTAACCCACTGTTCCTAAATAAGAATTTGTTCTTAAGTCACTTGCCTAGTTAAATAAAGATAAAATGTAAGAGAAATCTCTCAGTTGTAGGTTATATTCTGCTATAGGAGGGGTGAGGTCATATGGGGGATGGATGGCTAGTGTTTTTTTTCTGTTTCTGTTAGTGGTTGTCATAGTGATGTGTCCAGCATCCTCTCCTCAGTCTTGGTTGTTCAGAGGGTGACTGAAGGGTAAGACTGAAGAGCAGGAAGCCTCTGCTGCTGGTTCTCCTGTCAGAGAGAGAGGGGGATGAGAAGTGGGCTAGGAGAACAAGTGAAGGTGACAAGGCAAGGGATAGAGAGGTGGAGAGACCAATGGGAGGGCCATTAGTAACAGCTGGTGCTCCTCGTTATCAATGCAAAACGTTTATGCAGATATTATAGAGATATTTATCCTGTACATGATTCAGTTATCCTGTACATGATTCAGCTTTGGCAACATATGTTGCTTTAGGAATGCCATTTAGACGGATTAAGCTGTTTGGATATGAAATAGAGGGGGAAAGAAAACAAAGGACATGAGAGAGAAAAAACTGACGGACAAGGGAGAGTGAGAAGTTGAGAGAGAGAGAGAGAGAGAGAGAGAGAGAGAGAGAGAGAGAGAGAGAGAGAGAGAGAGAGAGAGAGAGAGAGAGAGAGAGAGAGAGAGAGAGAGAGAGAGAGAGAGAGAGAGAGAGAGAGAGAGAGAGAGAGAGAGAGAGAGAGAGAGAGAGAGAGAGAGAGAGAGAGAGAGAGAGAGAGAGAGAGAGAGAGAGAGAGAGAGAGAGAGAGAGAGCATGAGGGAGGGAGGGTAGGCAGAGGAAGAGGGAGGGCCAGACAGTGAGAAAAAGGGCTAGTTTATCTCTGTCTCCCTTAACCCCGCTCTCACTCTCTCTCTCTCTCTCTCTCTCTCTCTCTCTCTCTTTCTCTGTGTGTTCTGCCTGACCTCTGTGGTGATTGTGGGGGGTGCTCGTTCCAGCACAGTTCCGTCACCCAGCCCAGAGAGAAGAATGCCCTTGCTTTCCCCGTCCCTCCCTGCTTCCCCCGTCCCTCCCTGCTTCCCCCGTCTCTCCCTGCTTCCCCCATCCTCCCTGCTTCCCCCGTGTCCATCCCCGTCCCTGCCTGCTTCCCCCGTCTCTCCCTGCTTCCCCCGTCTCTCCCTGCTTCCCCCGTCTCTCCCTGCTTCCCCCATCCTCCCTGCTTCCCCCGTGTCCATCCCCGTCTCTTCCTGCTTCCCCCTTCTCTTCCTGCTTCCCCCGTCTCTCCCTGCTTCCCCCGTGTCCATCCCCGTCTCTCCCTGCTTCCCCCTTCTCTTCCTGCTTCCCCCGTCTCTCCCTGCTTCCCCCGTGTCATCCCCGTCTCTCCCTTCATCCCCGTCTCTCCCTGCTTCCCCCGTCTCTCCCTGCTTCCCCCGTCTCACCCTGCATCCCCCGTGTCCATCCCTGCATCCCCCGTGTCCATTCCTGCTTCCCCCGTGTCCATCCCTGCTTCCCCCGTGTCCATCCCTGCATCCCCCGTGATCAACCCTGCATCCCCCGTGTCCATCCCTGCTTCCCCCGTGTCCATCCCTGCATCCCCCGTGTCCATCCCTGCATCCCCCGTGTCCATCCCTGCATCCCCCGTGTCCATCCCTGCATCCCCCGTGTCCATCCCTGCATCCCCCGTGTCCATTCCTGCTTCCGCCATCTGTCCCTGCTTCTCCCCGTCCCTCCATGCTTCCCCTCATCCCTCCCTGCCTCCCCCCCTCCCTTTTCCCCTCATCCCTCCCTGCTTTCCCCCCTGTTCCTCCCTGCTTCCTCCCCGTCCCTCCTTGCTTCCCCCGTCCCTCCCTGCTTCCCCCGTCCCTCCCTGCCTCCCCCCCGTCCCTCCCTTTTCCCCTCATCCCTCCCTGCTTTCCCCCCTTGTTCCTCCCTGCTTCCTCCCCGCCCCTCCTTGCTTCCCCCGTCCCACTGCTCCCCTCATCTCTTATCCTCCCCTCCAGCACCTCTCCAGCCGCTTCAACTGTTTGTTTTCGCAGATATCAGAGGACGTTTATACAGTCCAGACATAACCACACAATGAGAAACAAAGCTACAGCTAACTGCCAAAGGCCCCTCACATCTCTCACACAAATACCTCCACATAGATAGATAGGCAAAAGACCACAGACATCAGTGGAAGGCCTAGACCTACGTACAGTATGTCATGCACACAGGTTAAGTTACAGTAGTGTTAGGGTGAGCTGTATTTGAGTGTGCTTGTGGATAAGGTAAGGAGTGTGGGGGTCTGTGTTTAATTTGGGGGTCTCAGTACCCAGTTCACATTAAAACTGACCATCCTACCGATCCTTGACTTCGGCGATGTCATTTACAAAATAGCCTCCAACACTACTCAGCAAATTGGTTGCAGTCTATCACAGTGCCATCCGTTTTGTCACCAAAGCCCCATATACCACCCACCACTGCGACCTGTATGCCCTCGTTGGCTGGCCCTCGCTTCATATTCGTCGCCAAACCCACTGGCTCCAGGTCATCTACAATATTTTGCTAGGTAAAGCCGCGCCTTATCTCAGCTCACTGGTCACCATAGCAGCACCCAGCAGGTATATTTCACTGGTCACCCCCAAAGCAAATTCCTACTTTGGCTGCCTTTCCTTCCAGTTCTCTGCTGCCAATGACTGGAACGAATTGCAAAAATCACTGAAGACTCATATCTCCCTCACTAACTTTAAGCACCAGCTGTCAGGGCAGCTCACAGATCACTGCACCTGTACATAGCCCATCTGTAAATAGCCCATCCAACTACCTCATCCCCATACTGTTATATTTTTTTTTTGCTCCTTTGCACCCCAGTATCTCTACTTGCACATTCATCTTCTGCACATCTATCACTCCAGTGTTTAATTGCTAAAGTGTAATTATTTTGCCACTATGGCCAATTTATTGCCTTACCTCCCTTATCTTACCTCATTTGCACACAGTGTATATAGACTTGTTTCTGTTGTGATATTGACTGTATGTTTGTTTAATCCATGTGTAACTCTGTTTTGTGTCGCACTGCGTTGCTTTATCTTGGCCAGATCGCAGTTGTAAATGAGAACTTGTTCTCAACTAGCCTACCTGGTTAAATAAAGGTGAAATAAAAAATAACAAAAATTAAAAAACATATTAGGCACTGGCAGTAATTGGCTGACCAGATGGTAGCTTTTAATGAGTGTGTGCGTGTTTGTGTGTGTGTGTGTGTGTGTGTGTTTCCGTGCGTGTGTGTGTTTCCGTGCCCCTACAACCCTGCCTTCTCAGTCAGACAGGAAGGATTACTATGAAAGCCCTCACCCTTCCTAATCATATCTAGATCCTCCTACTAACACCAAGCTGCCACCTGACTGGCTGTTAAGGACACCTCTCATCCCTCTATCCCCCCCTTTGGTTTAGCACACAGCCCGTACACCTTACATGTTGAATAATACTGACCCATTCTTATACAATACTCTCTCATTCACTTCTTCTGAGAGGGAACATCCCCTCACCTTCCCACCACACACTAACAGTACTTTTAGAAGTGGGCCAGTACAAGTTATGTGAGCTGTGTCTGAGGTGTTATGTAAAGACTATTCCAGGGCCTTGACTAGGTCATCCCATGCTGCTAATGGCTGCTGCCTCCTACAGGACATCCCCCCTGGCACCTCTGGACCTCAGCCCCTGGTCCCCTAATCAGTCACATGTGTGTCACACCACCTGGCCTCCCTCAGAGAGCAGAGCAGAACACTGGGGGCTAACGGAGGGAACGGATCCCTCATTACTGTAGCTAGCCCAGCTAGTGTTTTGCTTTCTGATGTCAAACGTATTATCTGGCCTTAGAGGAGGTGAGGTCACTTCCTAGAGGCCAGGCCAACCTAGACACAGGATGTTGTGCTGCTGCTCACTGAAGTGTCAGTAGAGACCGTGAAGAGTGTGAAGGAGAGAGAGTAAGGGGCGCTCCCACCAGTGGCTGTCTGTGCCGTTTAAGATTAGAGAGGACAACTTTTTTTATGAGCATGGTCTTACTTCAATTACAGTTTATGTAACCCACCGCCTGGATTTGGTCCTATGTAGCAACATTTGAAAGTTTTTTTTTACATTTGATACAAATAGAGACTAAGAGCTAGAAAATGGTATATCATACACTGCAGTTGAGGAACAATGGGAAAGTAAATATGCTATGAAAGGTGGAACACTTTTGAGAAAATTGCCCTTGAATGTTTTGATACACCTACTGGAGAGCTCTTCTTGGTCTACACCGGTTCAGCATCATTCACACCCTCTTGAGCTTTAGCCCCACCCATCTCTTTAAGGATTCACATCCATATGCTAAACAGAGAGAGTAGTGTGGTAAACAACCAAAGATTTCAAGACTAAAGGTGGTAAAAGTAGTAGCCCACAATAAGGAAAAACTCCAGGTAAAAACAGATTTGATCTGTTCCTTGACCTACAGTTGAAGTTGGAAGTTTACATACACTTAGGATGGAGTCATTAAAACTTGTTTTTCAACCACTCCACATTTCTTGTTAACAAACTTTAGTTTTGGCAAATCGTTTAGGACATCTACTTTGTGCATGACTCAAGTAATTTTTCCAACAATTTCACTTATAATCCACTGTGTCACAATTCCAGTGGGTCAGAAGTTTACATACACTAAGTTGACTGTGCCTTTAACTTCTTACGGCTGAAATCCCGCTAACGAGATCAATATGATAACAGCCAGTGAATGTGCCAAACAACAGAAATCTCAAAAATAAAATTCCTCAAACATACAAGTCTTTTACACCATTTTAAAGATAAACTTGTTCTTAATCCCACCACAGTGTCCGATTTTAAAAATGCTTTACGACGAAAGCACACCAAATGATTATGTTAGGTCAGTACCTAGTCACAGAAAAACACAGCCATTTTTACAGCCAAAGAGAGGAGTCACAAAAAGCAGAAATAGAGATCAAATTAATCACTAACCTTTGATGATCTTCATCAAATGACACTCATAGGACTTCATGTTACACAATACATGTATGTTTTGTTTGATAAAGTTCATATTTATGTAAAACAATCTCAGTAGACATTGGCGCGTTATGTTAACTAGTTCCAAAAACATCCGTTGATATTGCAGAGAGCCACATCATTTTACAGAAATACTCATTATAAATGTCGATGAAAATACAATTGTTAGACATGGAAATATAGATATACCTTTCCTTAAGGAAAGGCTGTGTCAGATTTAAAAAAACTTCACGCTCAGAAAAATATATTTTTTTTATCCACCATGTTGGAGTCAACAGAAATCAGAAATAACATTATAAATATTCCCTTACCTTTGATGATCTTCATCAGAATGCACTCCCAGGAATCCTAGTTCCACAATAAATGTTGGATTTGTTTGATATTGTCCATTATTTATGTCCAAGTAGCTACTTTTGCTAGGGCGTTTAGTACACTAATCCAAACGCTCGTGCAGGTCCAGCCGAACGTCGGACGAAAACTTCAAAAAGTTATATTACAGGTCGTAGAAACATTTCAAACTAAGTATAGAGAATGTTTAGGATGTTTAGGATGTTTTTATCATAAATCTTCAATAACGTTCCAACCGGAGAATTCCATTGTCTGTAGAAAAGCCATGGAACGCAGGTCGCTAATCATGTGAAATGCGCATGACCAGGACCTGGCTCTCTGCCAGACTACTGACTCAAAGAATTCTCATCCGGCCCCACATTACAGTAGAAGCCTCAATCAAGTTTCTAAAGATGGTTGACATCGAGTGGAAGCCTTAGGAAATGCAACATAACCAATATCCCACTGTGTATTCAATAGGGGCTGGGTTGAAAATTGACCAACCTCAGATTTCCCACTTCCTGTTTGGATTTCTTCTCAGGTTTTTGCCTGCCATATGAGTTCTGTTATACTCAGACATCATTCAAACAGTTTTAGAAACTTCAGAGTGTTTTCTATCCAATACTACTAATAATATGCATATATAAGCAACTGGGACTGAGGAGCAGGCCGTTTACTCTGGGCACCTCTCGGCAACTTTTATCCAAGCTACTCAATACTACCCCTGCAGCCATAAGAAGTTAATGCAAACGCTGTGTCAGATTTTTAAAAAAAACTTTACGGAAAAAGCACACCATGCAATAATCTGAGTACGGCGCTCAGACACAAAAACAAGCCATACAGATACCCACCATGTTGTGGAGTCAACAGAAGTCAGAAATAGCATTATAAATATTCACTTACCTTTGATCTTCATCATAATGCACTCCCAGGAATCCTACTTCCACAATAAATGTTTGTTTTGTTCGATAAATCCATAATTTATGTCCAAATTCCTCCTTTTTGTTTGAGCGTTTAGTTCACAAATCCAAAATCACGACTCGCAGTCCAGACAAAAAGTCAAAAAGTTCCGTTACAGTTCGTAGAAACATGTCAAACGATGTATAGAATCAATCTTTATGATGTTTTTATCATAAATCTTCAATAATGTTTCAACTGGAGAATTCCTTTGTCTTTAGAAATACAATGGAACGCAGCTACCTCTCACGGGTGTGCGCCTGACTGAGCTCAAGGCACTGTGCCAGACCTCTGGTTGAAACTGCTTTCATTCTCTCCTTCTTCGCAATGGAAGCCTAAAACAAGGTTCTAAAGACTGTTGACCTAGTGGAAGCCTTAGGAAGTGCAATCGGACCAAATGTACACTGTATCTTGGATAGGCAAAGACTTGAAAAACTACAAACCTCAGATTTCCCACTTCCTGGTTGGATTTTTTCAGGTTTTTGCCTGCCATATGAGTTCTGTTATACTCACAGACATCATTCAAACAGTTTTAGAAACTTCAGAGTGTTTTCTATCCAGATCCACTAATAATATGCAACTGGGACTGAGTAGCAGGCAGTTTACTCTGGGCACGCTTTTCATCCAAACGTGAACATGCTGCCCCATATCCCAAACAGGTTAAACAGCTTGGAAAATTATGTCATGGCTTTAGAAGTTTCTGAAAGGCTAATTGACATCATTTGAGTCAATTGGAGGTGTGTACTTGTGGATATATTTCAAGGCCTACCTTCAAACGCAGTGCCTATTTGCTTGACATCATGGTAAAATCAGAAGAAATCAGCCAAGACCTTCACAAGTCTGGTTCATCCTTGGGAGCCATTTCCAAATGCCTGAAGGTACCACATTCATCTGTTCAAACAATAGTATGCAAGTATAAACACCATGGGACCATGCATCCTTCATACCGCTCAGGAAGGAGACGCGTTCTGTCTCCTAGAGATGAACGTACTTTGGTGCGATAAGTGCAAATCAATCCCAGAGCCACAGCAAAGGACCTTGTGAAGATGATGGAGGAAACAGGTACAAAGTATCTATATCCACAGTAAAATGAGTCCTATATTGACATAACCTGAAAGGCTGCTCAGCAAGGAAGAAGCCACTGCTCCAAAACCGCCATAAAAAAGCCAGACTATGGTTTACAACTGCACATGGGAACAAGATCGTACTTTTTGGAGAAATGTCCTCTGGTCTGATGAAACAAAAATAGAACTGTTTGGCCGTAATGACCATCGTTATGTTTGGAGGAAAAGGGGGGGGCTTGCAAGCCAAACAACACCATCCCAACTGTGAAGCACGGGCGTGGCAGCATCAAGTTGTGGGGGTGCTTTGCTGCAGGAGGGACTGGTGCACTTCACAAAATAGATGGCATCATGAGGATGGAAAATTACGTGGATATATTGAAGCAACATCTCAAGACATCAGTCAGGAAGTTAAAGCTTGGTCGCAAATGGATCTTCCAAATGGACAATGACCCCAAGCATACTTCCAAAGTTGTGTCAAAATAGTTTAAGGACAACAAAGTCAAGGTATTGGAGTGGCCATCACAAAGCCCTGACCTCCATCCTATAGAACATTTGTGGGCAGAACTGAAAAAGTGTGTGTGAGCAAGGAGGCCTACTAACCTGACTCAGTTACACCAGCTCTGTCAGGAGGAATGGGCCAAAATTCACCCAACTTATTGTGGGAAGCTTGTGGAAGGCTACCCGAAACGTTTGACCCAAGTTGAACAATTTAAAGGCAATGCTACCAAATACTAATTGAGTGTATGTAAACTTCTGACCCACTGGGAATGTGATGAATGTGATGAAATATAAGCTGAAATAACTCATTCTCTCTACTATTATTCGGAAAATAAAGTGGTGATCCTAACTGACCTAACAGGGAATTTCTACTAGGATTAAATGTCAGAATTTTTGAAAAACTGAGATGAAATGTATTTGGCTATGGTGGATGTAAACTTCAACTGTTCATCCTATATGCTAAATTCAGGGCATCAATGTTGTTAAGAAAGTTAGCAAAACTTTTGGAGTTCTCGATTGCTAACGTTGTGTTTTTCAAAAACGCTGTAGTAGAAAGGACTATCAACACATACTGAGCAGCTTACGTTATAGATAGAAGCATGCTACATGGCAGACCAATCCAAACTCATCTCCCGGCATATCCAGCCCATCCATTATCTCAGCCAATCATGGCTAGCGAGAAGGTTCCCGCTTTTTCCGTGGCTAAACCAACGAGGCTCATAATTTAACAATTACATTCATATTTACAGATGGTATATCAGTTTATTATTAAGGCACATGAAAGTTCACGTTCCAGAAGGCATTTCTGCCCAAAAACGCATTTAGATAAAAATACATTAAAAAGATGTTCAAATCC
The DNA here is from genome assembly GCF_057628025.1 of Oncorhynchus mykiss. NCBI lineage: Eukaryota > Metazoa > Chordata > Actinopteri > Salmoniformes > Salmonidae > Oncorhynchus > Oncorhynchus mykiss. The sequence continues at coordinate 59,946,515 of NC_143032.1, read as the reverse complement.
CTCTCTTCTGGAGTAGTGATGTGCAATATACGCCTAGCTTCCTGAAACAGGTCACATATTGGATGACTGTCATTCATATTCCAGTCATCCAGCTCATTGTAACATTGATAGGTTTAGGCTACTACATGATACTCACATTTTCCCTATACCCATCATGAGGTTGCTACAACCTAGCCTACAAATGAAAGTTTATAATGTAGGTGCACAGGTCGAGAGATAAATTGGAAAAATCAAGGTGACAGACAGTGACAAATTCAATACCGCCTTGCACACTCTTGCCTGCTTCCAGCTGATCAGGAGTGTAATCATTAGTCCAAACAGTTGCAAAATGTACATTTTTGCATCTAAAACTAGAGTTTCTATTGGACAAATTCAGGTAAGTCCTTCCCTATTTGGTTCCGTTTGCTTCCATTTAAGAAACGGTTTGCAACAGAATCAGCGGAATGAATCCACCCTGATCACCCACACACACAGTTCACATTCATTGCAGCCACATACAGCATGATCACTTTGCTCGTTGTATAATTCCTTCTTGCAACTACGAGCTCTCCTCCTCTCACCTTTTCCCTTTGCTTGTGGACTTATGTGCACAACACAACAGCTGTCTGTGACCAGGCGAAAAAACCTCTCCAAACTATCAGGTATCAAGGTAACACCCAAGTGCAGACTGTGTGAAGTAACAATGTTTATTGTAACAGGGGCATGCAAATAACAGTACCCCCCCCCCCTCACACACACACACACACACACACCACCACCACCAGAACCTGGCGTTCCACCTGGGCGGATACCTGGTTGACTGGGGTACCGGCAGTGAAAGTCGGCGATGAGGGCCGGGTCCAGGATGTCTTTAGTGGGAACCCAGCACCTCTCCTCTGCGCCATAACCCTCCCAGTCAACCAGATACTGGAAACCCCTGCCCCGTGGTTGAACCCTCAGGAGGCGTTTCACCGTGTATGCTGGCTGGCCATCAATGACATGGGGGGAGGGATGGGCCTTTAAACAGAAGACAAGGGGAAGTCAGAAATGGTTTTGACTCTAGACACAGAAAAGGTAGGAAAAATACAGAGGGTACAGGGAAACAGAGGACAAACAGCAGAGGGGCTAATGATCTTAGAGTGGGGGGAAAAGGTCTCTGCTTTTGGGGGTGTAGCCGCAGCACTATAGCGGCGGGCCAACACCTCAGGCTTGACTCTCTTGGATATCGGTCGGTGTTGCGGAAGCGAAGTGGCCTGGGCCTTACTGAACTCCTCCCGGAGGTCCTGGTACTCTGCGGAGCTTGCAGAGAGGTCCGGGGCAATTTCCAAGCCCCAGGAAGATGTCCCGCGGCAGGCAGAGCTGACTTCAGGCAATGAGTGTGGCAGGACAGGAATCCCAATACCACGGCAACCTGCAAAAGTCTCAACCAGCAGGATTTGGATCGTCTCACTGTGGTTCCCCAACACTCGTAGGTTGACAGGGGTGTTCTGGTGGGTGACCCGGCCTATAGAGCGCCCGTTGACGCAGTGCTCTAACACCCATGGTAATGTAGAGGGGTTGAGTGGGGATGCCCAGCTCGGACGCCACGGTAACGTCCATGAGACTCACATCAGCCCCCGAGTCGATGAGTACCTGGAGAGACTTGGACTGGTCGCCCCACAGCAGAGTGGCATGGAGAGGGGTGCGAGTAAGGGGAGAAGAACAATTATCTTTAAGACCCACCAGAGTACTCACTCCAACAAATAAGCTAGGTCTCTTGAAGGGACAGGTAGACACAAAATGACCTGGCAGTACCGCAATACAGGCAACTCTGGATCTCAAGTCTGCGTAAGCTTTCGGCTGGAGACAGCCCAGCCCTACCGAGCTGCATTGGCTCGGAAAGAGGTGAATCGGCAGTCTCCGGAGGCTCTTGGAGGGACTCTTGTAAGCTCGGATCCTCTTGGGGACGTAGACGCTGGGGACTTCCGGGGGTTCATCAGCTGAGAGGTGGGCTGCCAGCTCATCCTTTATCTCCTCCGATTATCCGTGCAGGAACGTGTCCAGGTAGCCTCCGATGCTAGCGTGCGGAACTCCACCGCATAGTCTGCCACACTGAGGGTGTCCAGCCGAAGCTGGAGTAACTTCCGGGCAGCCTCTCTCCCAGACAACGGAGCCTCAAACTTTTCTCACCTCCGCCACGAATACCTCCAGACTGAGGTAGATGGCGGATTGTTGTTCCCACACCCCATGGCCCAGGCGAATGCCCTCCCAGACATCAGCGTAATAATGTATGCTATCTTCGTAGGGAACGAAGAAGGCTGCAGCTCGGAAATGATGGAGCACTGGGAGAGAAAGGCCCGGCAGATTTGGGAATCTCCATTGTAGTGCTCCGGGGGAGGTAAGTGCGGTTCCCGGGAAACCGGGGTGACGGCGCTGCTACCAGCCGGGTAACAGAGGGGCTGGGAGGTTACTGTCGTGGTAAGCTGCCTAGTAGGCAATCCATGGAATTACTCCCACTATGCTTTCAAGGCTAGGTTGTGACTTTCGGCCACGTCCTGAAATCCTTCCATCAGACCGCGAAGCAACTCCTTGTGCCTACCAATGGTGGCTCCTTGGGAGGAGATGGCGTTGCGGGGCTGGTCCAAGTCTGCTGGATCAGTCAGGGCCAGTTATCAAGGTAGACCCAAGTGCGGACTGTGTGAAGTAACTATGTTTATTGTAACAACAGGGGCAGGCAAACGACAGGTCACGGCATGCAGGGGTTGATAATCCAGCGTAGGAGCAAAGATACAGGACGGCAGGCAGGGTCAGGGACAGGCAGAGTTCATTAATCCAGAGGTGGAGCAAAGGTACAGGATGGCAGGCAGGCCCAGGGTCAGGCACAGGCAGAGTGGTCAGACGGGCGGGCTCAGAGTCAGGACAGAGAAGGGTCAAAAACCAGGAGGGTGAGAAAAAGAGAGACTAGGGAAAAGCAGGAGCTAAGAAGACAAACACAGGTAAGCTTGACAAGCAAGACGAACTGGCACAGACAGACAGAAAACTCAGGTATAAATACCCAGAGGATAAGTGGGGAAGATGGGTGACACCTGGAGGGTGTGGAGACAAGCACAAGGACAGATGAAACAGATCAGGGCGTGACTCATACAATAGCCACTAACCGCTACCCAGCCTACATCGTTATCACCATATTAGCTAACGTCATAGTCAACAAAGCTACTACAACTAACGCATTAGTAAACCATGTGTACAATCAAGCAGTACAGTGCACAGCAATCAGTTTAACAGTTAAAACCTCAAGCTTACCTTGAGTTGAAAGAGTTGCTTTGTTGGATAACCTTAGCCAGCTAGCTAACATAAATAGCATTCATCTGTTTGAGTCAGGTTGTTGAGTAGGCTAAATTAGCTGCCTTAGCTAGCTAAGTAAGTGAAAGGTAAACTAAAAAAAAAAAATCTCTCTGTCTGTCTCTTTGCTGCTTTGAGTCAACTACTCAACCCACTTAATGCACCGCAGTGCTAGCTAGCTGTAGCTTCTACTTTCAGTACTATATTAATTATCTGATCTTTTGATTGAAAGACAACATGTCAGTTCATGCTGCAAGATCTCTGGTGGGTTGGAGGACATCCTCTGGAAGTCTTCCTAATTGCTGTGTAAGCATATGGAAGGGGATGAGAACCATGAGCCTCCTTAGCTTTGTATTGGTCAATAACTGTCTTCCGGTTACACCATGGTGCTACCCTAGAGAGTGCTGTTGAGGCTACTGTAGATCTACATTGTAAAACAGTGTGTTTAAATCTGTTATTTGGTGACATTAATATATTTCGTATACTTTTATCTAAAAAGGATAACTTTCACTATTGTTTCACTGTTTTAATTTTCATGAATTCACTGAGTAGGATGGTCCTCCCCTTCCTCCTCTGAGGAACCTCCACTGGCTCACACATACAGTACACAAACCTCCATCTTAGCACTTTATTAGTAATTATGCCCTTTACCTCAATGCAGGTAGCAATTCCCCAGAATAGGTGGTGTTCTCACACACACATTATACCGCTTGTCTATCCATGTGTTACTCCAGTGTAACTACTACTAGCCTTTCACCCAGTACAGTACAGTGCAGTACAGTACAGTGCAGAGTGGCCTGGCTGTGTCCTGTGATGGAGCAGCAGAGAGAGACAGAAGACAGAGATCTTACTACAACATGAATATAGTAGCACTACTATTGGCCTATCCCCCAGCGCAGTGCAGTGCAAAGTTGCCTGGCTGTGTCCTGTGATGGAGGAGCAGAGAGAGACAGAAGACAGAGATCTTCCTGGGAGCGTTCTCCATTAATCACAGGCAGTAATTGGATCCTGTTTTTATCAGTAGAGGCGCAACGCACGGCCTCTCTTTCATCTCCTAATGCTCTGCCATGCAAGGCCCGGACTCTGCTGCTGCCTGCCAGACTGATGGTCCACCACTCCTCATTTCTACAGTTGGCCTAGTCACTGGCCTTAATCACACATATTGCTTATGACCACTATACCGGCCATTATGAGTTATTCACTTTCCACTTACTCTAGAGTATGGTCGTGACCAACGTCTCTGTTTTGGATAAATAAATTCCGCAAGCCATACAGCTTTCCTATGTTTTCAAATGATTACTGTTCTTAAAGATGGAATATCTTGAAGGGAATGAATGATGGTATAATTGGTTATGTGGATGTACCTTGTGGTTGTGTTAGAGAGGGACAGATACATGGAAGGACAGTCAGAGTGGGATGGGTGGTTTAAAAGGTGAGGGGGAAAGCTGCTGGTGTTATCTATGAGAGGGGGAACCTGGGAATGGCTCCTGGAGTGCAGTGTTCTGTCATCCGCGACCGTGACTCGTTCTGAGCTGCAGTCCAAGCCTGTGAGGTCATACTGTACCACAGAATTATTATTATTTTTTTTTTACTCGCAGACTTTGGAAATATCTTTAGCAGATTTTCAGCTGTCAGATATGCTGGACATATAACATAAACACACTCTCCTTTATCCAGCCATATGTGGCCCTGCCAAGTCCTTCCATACAGTAGGTTAATGTGGCCCCACCTGGTCTACTCTGGTTCTTAATAGCAACCGTCTGACTGAACAGCTTCATGTCATTCTCCTGATAAACTCTGCTGGTAAAACTAAACTGCCTCTCCTCTCCTGTGTTTGCATGTGACGTCCTAGTCTTAAATAGTAGGTTTAGCTTGAGTGAGGTAACCCCTAATTTGGGGTGTGAGTATTTAGGAGAAACTGAGGCAGGCTGGCGATGGTACACTCTGTAATTACGTTACCCTGTGATGTAAAAATGCTATTCTTCTGCTGCTGGCTCCCCCAACCCATTGGAAATCAGAAACCCAGCTAAAGAGGTTGGGTAGAGGGGAGAGCATTGGGGTCTAGAGGTCTAACTGCCCCTATACCACAACTCTTCTCCTCCTACCTCTCTGTCTTTGTTTGTCTACTCTGCCGTTTCCCTTGCTTGATCTGCTGAAAGGGATTTCCACTAACTAAACTAGCGTGGGGGGCCTGGTGGGTGTTCCTGGGGTCAGGGTTAGTCAGGGTTTGTCAGTGTTGGTCAGTGCTGGCCCAGCTTGGGGAGAAGGGGGAGGAGGAGGAGGAGGGGGACGAGGGGATTGGGGAAAAGGGTGTCAAGCCAAATTAGTGCAAGTACCTTTCTTTCCCCCTGTATCCACAGATGTCATAGAACAGCCCAGACCCACAGCCCCTGTGTATGGGTCTAGCAAGACCACACCAAGTCAAATCAAATTGTATTCATCATATGCTTCGTAAACAACAGGTATAGACTAACAGTGAAATGCTTACTTACCACCACAGCCATTAGCCTAGCTCCACATAAAGAAGAGTCTTTCCTCGTCTCATTGTGCTAGGCTCAGCCCCTGGTGGTGGTAGTGTAGCAGCCACTCTAACCTGCATGTGGTCCATCTATCCTGGTGTGCTGTAACGACACACAGCCAGCCTGTCTCTCCTTTCCTGGGCCCAGTGAGTCAGAACTGTTCTACACCGACGCACTTAGCCGTGAATCATGGAAAATGTACGGCTGAAAACAGCCAATGGGCCATGACCAGCCAGGAGAGGGAAACAAGGATGTGTGTGTGTTTGTGTGTGTGTGTTAAGTCTATAGCCTCAGCATCAGACAGTAAAGTATCTCACAATAGCAATCACTAAATGGACTAAAGGAATGTGGTTTGCATGGATTGTGGAGGTGAATGTATGTTAGATTGTCAGGTGATTTGTCCCATTGTCCGCAGTGCAGGCAGGTTGGTATGAGCCATCTAGCTTCAGGCTGCTACTGCGAGATTTATTGCTCTTAATTTGATTGTTGCAGCGCACAGCCTTATCTAATTAGTGTGTGTGTGTGTGTGTGGTGTGTGTGTGTGTGTGTGTGTGTGTGTGTGTGTGTGTGTGTGTGTGTGTGTGTGTGTGTGTGTGTGTCATGGCCTGTGGCTGTGTTTTGTGAGTTAGCAGGTTATGGTGTAATGGTGTATTTACTGATTTTGCCCCACCCCCAAGATACTATTGACCCAAAATGTAGTCTTGGGGCAGGCTCCCTGGAAAATACTGTGTGTGTGTTTGGTTTTACTATCCTTGTGGGGCTCAGAAGTTCATTTTGCCACAAGGAAAAAGGCTATTTTAGGTTTAGGGGTTAAGTTTAGGGTTACAATTGGGGTTAGAATTAGGATTAGGGGTTATGAGTTATGGTTAGGTTTGTGGTTAAGTTTAAGGGTTGGGGGTTAGGAAAATAGGATTTTGAATGGGAATCAGTTGTTCGGTCCACACAAGGATAGGTAAACAAACGTGTGTGTGTGTTGTAAATTGGAGGGTTGGTAAAGGCGTATTTGTGTTTGTGTGAGTGTGCTCTGCATTTGCTGCATTGTAGGTGATGCAGCGATGTGTCTCCCTAGTGGAGCACTTGGAGTGCTGTCAGAGAGATGAATGAGTGCTGTCATATTGACTACTGCTCTCTGCACTCTGCATCGCCACAGCCTTAACCCTCCATCCTCTCTCCTTCCTCTCTTCTCCTCTTCTCTCCTCTCTGCCCCATGCTCCATTTCTCCCCTCTCCTTCCTTATTTCCTATTTTTCTCCACTAGTACACCTTCCCTTTCTCTTTCCCACACTCCCTCCCTCAGCTACCTCACATCTCCTTCTGTCTACTTCCCCTGTCTCTCTCTCTCTCTCTCTTTTCCCCACCCATTTCTCTCCCCCTTTCACTTCTCTCTCCAGTTAACAGATCCTCAGACCCTCTCTTTACCTTATGATGCCCCCTAGAAAGCATCAGTACATTCCACGACTCTAGGATTCTATACTGTATATGGCCGTGCTGTTTGAATGGGCTGCTACATAGAGCAGCTGAGTCCGAATACTGTAGTAGAGGCTGAGATATTTACTGATCACAGTGTCGATACCGGGGAGTCAAAGGTTGTTGGTTAATGCTAACAACCTTTTTTTTAACATTGCCTGTCTCTAACCACTATCTGGCCTTATGTAGATTGAACTGCTCCTCGCAACTGGGAAGTCGAGTAATTTGTCTTGAATATTACACCTTGTCTGTTTTTCTCTCCCTAGCTACTGCAATCAATGGCAATTCAGATGGACAGATTAGAGAACAAATAAACAGTGACACGTTCCCGGGAGACTCCCCCCTGCTGACTGCCGGTGTTGTGCTGCGCTCTATGATTATAGATGACAACCCCGATACATACACAGCGTTCATCTGAGGAGGGGTGGGAGGGTTGGTTTAGGCAGGGGGGTGAAACTCAGTCTGTGGGGGTTCTACGGCAGGGCAGCGACTGCAGATATTTTAATCATTAGGAAAATCAAATGTCCAATCATCAATCTTGGCAGAAGAATTTGTGTCACCCGGGAAGGATGGAGGGAGAGAGGGATGAAGAGGGAAAGTGCCAACTCATCTTCCCTTGATAACAGCTGACGATAAGGGATGGAGGCCCATTAAAGACGTCAGCCAGCGGAAAGCTACTTCACATGGGTTTGATTGAAATGAATTGTGTGTCAGCGTGGCCAATTGAAATCTGCTCTCCCATGTGTTGCTTATGTTGTCAGTGTAGTTTTTACAGTCTGCCAGACTTTCTGGGCCCAGTTTAATAATTGGAGTGTATTATAGCATGTATGCCAGGGACTTGTAGGGGTGCCACTTCACTGTGACCCAATTGAACAAGTCCTGAGAGGTTTCTAATCTCCTAGCTCTGTACCTCGGTGCTTAATTGGTCATGCTCTCCAATGATTATCAGTTTGATTTTGTGACACTGCCTGATCCCCCTTGGTGTCTTCGCCTCTTCAGCGCTATCTAAAACGTATAGGGTGATGGCGCTGTGTCCATAACTTAATGATGAAACACGTCTATGTAGTTTTGCTGGTCAGCTACAGTGCAACAGGATTTCAGGGCTTTCAAAGTGAATCAGGTATCTACAGTAGAGTACAGGGTGATAGGAGACCTCCCACCCTAAGGTACAGCTGACGTGAGAACGTGGTTGGTTTCTCCAGCTCGCCCATTCATTCCCCTCCTCCTCGCCTCCCTTCGGCATACATCCAGCCATCTTCCAGGCTGGCCAGAGAGCCATTTAGAGCCCTGGAACTGCATCCTTTCTCTCCAGGCCGATCGATAGTGGAGCTGTCAGCAAGACGAATGGAGGCTTTAGGAAGTCAATTTTAATGAAGGAAGAAAGTAAAAGAGAGGAGTATGGGAGGGGGAGAAGACAGGGAACAGGAGAGGCAGGAGGGAGGGAGGTATAAAGGGAGAGAGGGAGAGGCAGAAGGGAGGGAGGTATAAAGGGAGAGAGGGAGAAAGAAGAAGAGAGGAGTATGGGAGGGGGAGAAGACAGGGAACAGGAGAGGCAGGAGGGAGGGAGGTATAAAGGGAGAGGGAGGAAGAAGAAGAGAGGAGTAAGGGAGGGGGAGAAGACAGGGAACAGGAGAAGGAGAGGCAGGAGGGAGGGAGGTATAAAGGGAGAGAGGGAGGAAGAAGAAGAGCATACGTGTGTGTGTGGGTGTGTGTGTGTGTGTGTGTGTGTGTGTGTATACTGTGTGTGTGTGTGTGCAGAGATGTGTGTGTACTTTGTGTATTGCTGTCTCAGGGGAAAGGGCTAGGGTCAGCTGGTGTAAGAACTATTTCTAGCCCAGCAGTGTGAAATGGCTCCTTGAATACACACTAACACAGAAACTCATATTACTGGACTGGGGAGATTTGATTTGACGTGCGAAACAAGACAACATCTATTAACTTGGCAAATGAGTCATGTCACCAGGTCTGTTCCCACAAGATGTTTTGACAAGGGACATCCTGGGTTATACTCAACAGATACTATCGAACATATTCCCAACACCTGTCAGTTTGGAGTATTGGCATATTCAGTGTGTCCTGTGGAGTAGTAGAGTTGTGTGTGTTGTTGTTAGGCTAGACCCTGTAGCTTCCGTCGATTCAGCCTGAAATCTGAAAGCTGCATGCTAATTGGTGATTAGGAGCAAGGTTCAGAGGTCAGGGACGGCCAATGCAGAAAATAAATGATGTCCTCTGGGCACTGCTCTATTCTAGCCCTGATTTTACACATTGGAACAATTACTAGCCTTGATTATCCCCGTGTCTGTGTTTAAATGGTTATTGATTCTGGACGTGGCCAAAGAATGGTTCCAACCCTGCAACAACCAGGGTCTCCCCTTTAGAGCCAGTCACTATAGTGATGCATAAAGGCACTCCAATGGCTTTGAAATGACCCGGCTGGGCCAGTGATAAGGTTAATGTGTTAGAGAAACACACAGCACGGTGGACAGAGTCCAGCTTGCAGTACAGCAGACAAAGGAGTGCATTTCTCTTCTCACTGCTGATATGTGTGCACTTCCTTCTCTGCTCCCACTTCCTCTCTGAAACGAGATACAGTATAAGCCAGGGGTATTCAACTCTTACCCAATGAGGTCCGCAGCCTGCTGGTTTTCTGTTCTATCTGGTCATTAATTGCACACACCTGGTGTCCCAGGTCTAAATCAGTCTCTGATTAGAGGAGAACAATGGGAAAATACAATGGCACTGGCTTCAAGTTCCAGAGTTGAGTTTGAGGGGTATAGGCTAATGACTATCCATCCTATCCACCCCTTCTCTCTCTCTCTCTCTCTCTCTCTCTCTCGCTCTCTCTCTCTCTCTCTCTCTCTGTCTCCCTGTCTCTGTCTCTCCCTCTCTCTCTCTCTCTCTCTCTGTCTCCTCCCTGTCTCTGTCTCTGTCTCCCTGTGTCTCTGTCTCCCTGTCTCTGTCTCTCTCTCTCTCTCTCTCTCTCTCTCTCTCTCTCTCTCTCTCTCTCTCTCTCTCTCTCTCTCTCTCTCTCTCTCTCTCTCTCTCTCTCTCTCTCTCGGTGTACTTCTTCAACAGCCAAGTCAAGGTTTTCACCAAACTCAGTGCTCTGTTGCTCTCCTCCTCTTTCTGTTAGCATGTGATGAGTTTCTCTTTGGAGAGATAGTGGAATTCAGAAGGTTTGGTGGAGGTGAATTGTGTGTGTGAGATGGGTCCTGTGTGAAACACTCTCCGGTAGTATGAGGAATCCGCTGGGCTCCCAGAAAGTGAGGTCAGAGCAGCTCGGAGCGTTTGATGTGTGCATTATATATAGCTGCTGCACACTGAGGGACTGGGGAGACTGCATTTTTGCAGGGTGAGAAAATGGTCTTGCGCAAGACTCCCTGACATAATAACCATAGAGGGGAATCACTGTTCCCCGGTTTGCCTATAGCAGCCCTCACTGTATACACACCAGCTCCTTCAACTCTCTCTCTCTGTTTCTTTTTTTTCTCTCTCGTTCTCTGTCTCGCTTTCAGTCTCTTCAGCTTTTGTCCCCAGCTACAGCAGTGTCAGCATTCCTGGCTCTGTGGCATGGTATTTAAACCAAACCTCTCTCGCTCTCCCTCTCCCTCTCTCTCTCTCTCTCTCTCACTCTTGGATGTCTGTGTGTGTAGGTGGAATGTGTCTGTGTGGAAAATGCTAACAGAATGCAATAAAATGAAGAGAAAATATGAGGCCCCCAGTGAGTGAAATGAAAATACTCCATCTTGTGTGGGGATGGGAAGCCTACAAGAAAGGCTTCTGCTCTGTCTTGCACACAACAATCTGATCACGTACAAACACACACTCTATTACGAATATCATTTACACACACACTTCCATTCACACACAGACACACACACACAAATACACACACTCATTGACCGGGGACTCCTTAGATTGCTGTTTTGTGCTTGTAGCAGTAATGTCCACCGTACTGATGATGCCACTGATATGGCTCTGGTATCATAAATCAAAGTCACCATGAGAGTGAGCTGCACGTTTGTGTGTGTGTGCGCACTTAGCAAGAAGCTTTTTGTTTATAGAACCTGTTTTCACAGTGTGTGTGTGTGTGTGTGTGTGTGTGTGTGTGTGTGAGTGAGTTAAATCAAAATCAAATGAAATCTAATTTACTTTGTCACGTGTGCCGAATACAGCAGGTGTAGACGTTACCATGAAGTGATTACTTACGAGCCCTTTCCCAACAATGCAGAGTTCAAAAGTAAGAAAATAAAAAAGAAATAGTAACAATAAATTACGAGGCTATATACAAGGAGTACTGGTACCGAGTCCTCTCTGGATATGTGCACGGACACGTCTTTGTCTTTCAGAGAGCCTTAGTGTGATTAGGGTGTGTGATCCTCTGAGGAGTTAATAATGAGAGAATCACTGGATCCACAGAGGCCAATCTCACCAGCCATCCTCCCTCCTTCCCACCCTCTGCTTTCTGACAGCTCTCTGGGTCTTACGGCAGGGTCTGTGCGTGTGCATGCATCTCTGTGTGGATGCATCTCATGCAATATCACACATGTGTAAGTAGCAGTCGGTGCTGTTTAATTTTCTTTTTATGAGCATGGCCTTATTTCTATTACAGCATATTGAATAAATGTCAATCATTTTCCATTCACCCAGCTCAATGTGACATCGATAGATTTAGACTACTACATAATACTGGTTGCTCCAACCTAGCCTATGAATGAACGTTTATAACGTAGGTGCACAGGTCGAGAGACAAATTGAAGTAATCAAGGTGACAGACAGTGACACATTCAATACTGCCTTGAACATTGTTGCCTGCATCTAGCTGATCTAGGGTGTAATCATTAGTCAAAACAGCTGGAAACGAGTGTTTCTATTGGACAAATTCAGGTAGGTTTATCCCTGTTTTCTTCCGTTTGCTTCCGTTTAAGAAACGTTTTTCAACAGAATTGGCTGAATGAATACACCTGACCACACGCAAACAGTCCACTTTCATAGCAGCCTCATACAAACAGAATAATCACTTGCTCGTTGTACATGCTCAGTGCACAACACAAAAACCTTTCCAAGCCAAACCTTCATACCATAACCTCTAACCTCTACACACAGCCTACATCGTTGTAACCATATTAGCTTAACGTCAAAGTTAACATAGCTACTAGAAGTAACATGTTAGTAAACCCGCTACAATCACGCAGTACAGTGTACAGCAAGCAGTTTAGCAGTTACAATTAATAAAATTAAGAAAACCGAAAGCTTACCTTGACTTGGAAGAGTTCCAGTGTTGGATAGCCTTAGCCAGCTAGATAAACAGAGAGGAATGATATTAATGTCAAGTAGGCTAAATTAGCTTAGCTGCGTTAGCTAAGTGAAAGTGAAAACAAAGACAATGAAATATAGCTAGCTCTATCATCTTCTTCTCCTTAATTTGTTTTGAAATTAATTTGTTCAACTATTGTCTTTCTCTTTCTTTGAGCCAACTACTCACCACATTTGATGCACTGAAGTGCTAGCTAGCTGTAGCTTATGCTTTCAGTACCAGATTCATGCTCTGATCCTTTGATTAAATGGACAACATGTCAGTTCATGCTGCAAGAGCTTTGATAGGTTGGAGGACGTCCTCTGGAAGTTGTCGTAATTACTGTGTAAGTCTATGGAAGGGGGTGAGAACCATGAACCTCCTAGGTTTTGTATTGAAGTCAATGTACCCAGAGGAGGATGGAAGCTAGCTGTTCTCCAGCTACACCATGGTGCTACCATAGAGAGTGCTATTGAGGCTGCTGTAGACCTTCATTTCAAAACAGTGTGTATAAATCAGTTATTTGGTGATGTGAGAATATTTAGTATATTTTTATCTAAAAAATAACACTTTTTAAATGTTTAACAATTTTTATGAAATTCACTGAGTTGGATGGTCCTCCCCCTCCTCCTCTGAGCAGCCTCCACTGACATGCAGAATGTCCCAGTATTCATTGTATATGCGTGCTGTCTGTCTGAAAGGATGAGCCTTCAGGGGGTTATGTACATAGACACCACCACCCCTCATACAGCTCCATTATTCCAGGAGCAGAATAGATTCCAGAACAGGATGGTGTCTCCCCCTGGTTCCCTCCCTGGTCCCCCCCGTCCCCCGTTCCCATCCCCTCCTAGCCCCTCCCTGGTCTCCTACCCTGCTACAGAGCAGCCAGGCCCAGGGAAGGAAGGCCCGTGCTTGCAGGCTGGCTGGGAAGCAGAGGGGAGAATTTGCAGAGAGAGAGGCAGAGTGGAGGTAGAGGGGAGGCAAAGAGGATGCCAATGGCTGCTCCCCCAGCGCCCCAGCAGAGTGACAGACAGGACTAATGACACAAGCTCATTTTCAGAAGTGATTGAAGTTCTCAGTGGGTAGTTTTTCATCAGCGCTCAGCAGACAAAAGACGCATTTTTCTGCTTTATCTTTGTGTGTGAGCGTGTGTTAAGAGAATAATTATGAGTGAAAAATATTTTTCTGGTTATTATCTGAGTCCTGGGGTGCCTTGAGAGGAAGAACATAAGTATGTGTATCTTTCACACCAGTGTGTGCAGGTTTGTGAAGCTACTCTACAACAGGTGTGTTGTGGTTACAGGTATGTCATACAGTAAGTAGTAAGAATAGTTCACCACACAAACACTAGTACACTGATCCATGGGTTTTCTTCCACCAGCTCACCAAGAGCAACTCGGTTCAAATATTTGCAGACAAAAGAACAATCCCCATCCAAACATAGTAGGATCTGGTTGGCTGCTCAGTGGTTGGAGGATGGGGGAGGTGGGCGGGACCTAGTAAGGCTATAGTTCCAGTCCACCTCAGGTTGGTCCTGGGCCAGCCACTGTTGCAGATGTGGGATGACTCTTGTAATAGATGTTGGTTTTGGCTTGGCTGCACTGCTAGTCCTCTCTTTCTCTCCCTCGCTCCCTTCCTTTCTCATTTCCGTCCTCCTCTCCTTCTCTCTCATTCTCTTTGTTCCTCTCAAACCATTGTCTCATCTTGGGTCGTAAGTGTAATGTTATGACTCTGTCCACTTCGAGTTAGTCTTGTCACTGCTTGAGCATGGCTCTGATTTCTACGCTGCTCTCTCTCGAACGACAGGAGGCCAATCTGACACACAAACATCCATACACTCACCGGAACAAGACTAGTGTTTTCTCCATCATTCTCACCCTGGAGCACACTTCTCAGTATTGAAGCACACAGGCACTTCCAGTGCCTACAGAGGGTTTCTCAATCACATCTCTCCCCTACTCCTCCCAGACAGCAGTTCCTTCACTAAGCAGAGCTGAGAGTACAGGGGGAGAGTTGAGCACAGCCAAGTGTTCCTCCTACACTGGCAAATCCCTCTGCTTACATTGCGTGACCTGAACACAACAAGCATTCCAGGAAAAGCAGGCCTTTAAATTCCAACACAGTCCCTGCAGAGTGTTTGGTAAACATATCCCCCCTCACTCTCTCTCTCGCCACTCTCTCTCTCGCCACACTCTCAGTCTCTCCTTCTCCCTCTGTCTCCTTCTGTCGTTCTTTTTCTCTCCTTTTCTCTCTCTCCCACTATCCCCCCCACCCTCTGTGTGTCTTTCTCTGAGTGCTGTAGTCTGAGCGGTGCAGCTGTGTGTATCTGTGGAGACAGTGGGGTGTTTAGGAGCAGTTCTAACTCAAGGTGTTGCTCTAGTTGCTACTCCCCACCCCCCTTTCCTCACAAATCTGGACCCCCCCAGCCAGGAGGGAGAGGGATGTTGCATGTGTGTTGTTTCAGGCTTTGGTTTCTCTCCATTTCAAGGTCCATTTCGAGATCGTTGGTCAGGATGTGTTTCACCTGCTGGCCCAATCGAATTACCGTGTTAGTCATTATGCGTTTCACCTGTGCTGGCCCAACTGGTATTTAAGACCTGCTAGCCCAGTGCATCAGTTGGAGAGGAGATGTTAGCACTTCCAACTTTAGAGACCTGAACAAAGCCTTTATATAGTGTTCAGTTTTGCTTCATATTTGTTGCAAGTCCCTATCCTAAATAGTTGTGGGTTTTTCTTTTAGTTTGTCTGTTCTCAGGAAAATCCAGTTGGCGTCCATGGTGGGTATCTTTTAAGACCCTTCTATATTGGATTGGCTAGCACCCAGTAGGCACCCCATGGATGCCTTTCAGAACCCATCTCAAATCCCACCTGTTTCCTTCTGGATGGCAGTCATTTATTTGTTAGTTCCCCCTTTTTTTTTTTGCAACATTTTTTGTTAGTTTTTAGGGAATGTAACAAAATAAGGGCTCGTTCAAGATCTTGTTTCCCATTAGTATGGTAGTCGCTCTAATCACCTACACTGAAGCTCTACTGTGCCCAGATATTTGAGTGTTCCAACTACACTTTTTCTGCCACTGACAACCAACAGGGGTTATAAAATTAGTGAAATCAGTTTGAAAGTTGCATAACCACACAGGAAAAAAAGAAAACCATGGTCTTTGGAAGCATTTGGGGAAAAGCCTAGTTGGGAAATACTATATCAATGTACAAAGGCGAATCTGATCATCATTGCAAAGCATTATGACATCAGTGTGATAACTGTCCATCCTAAAAGAGTGATGAAAAGAGTGCTACGTGTAGGTGGGGAGACCCCTTGGACGTGCAACTGTGGAACTTAGAACTAAAGGCAAAATTGGAGCAACAGAAATGAGTTTGAGTACCGGGAAAGGGAACTTGAGGTAGAGCACATAGAAAACGAAAATGAACATACAGCCAGACTAGAACAAGAAGAAGGTGCACATGCCATTCGTTTAAAAGAGAGAGATCTGGAAGTTCTACATGGAATGTTACTGGGATTCCTACTGTGATTATCCCCCAGCCTTACCACCATGCTCCCCTCACACGCGTCTTGCTTTAGTCTTAAATCTCCTGGGAGCAGCTGGTGGTGTTTCTGTTCCATGGAGGCTGTCTGATAGTACAGCCCAGTGCTGAGATGCTCTTTGGGCCTTTATCTGCGTGGCCAGTGCTGTCTGCTCACTGGGCCCCATGGCAGCACTGAAAGGATTGGGTTAACCTGGTGTGTCTGAGAGGCTGAGGAGTGAGGCCTTTGAAGTGTGTAGTGTTGGAAATGTCCCTGTAGCCTCCTGTCTCCTTCTCCCTCTGAGACAAACAGGGTGCTGCCTGCTGGTGTTGATACTGTACTGCAGGGCTCTGGCTCTCTCTACAGCCTCAGCCTGCCCAGACACCCAGGCCTCGCCAGGCCTGTAATTACATTTGGGGAATAAAGGCACAGAGGGAGAAGGGATTTAAACAGCTTGTCTGTGTGCTGAGCCCAGCCACAGCCAAGTCTCTCTCTCTCTCTCTCTCTCTCTCTCTCTCTCTCTCTCTCTCTCTCTCTCTCCCCACTGCATGTCATTGGGGATTATTTACCCAACACTTCAGAGAGAGCATGGCCAGAGTCCGTGTCAGACATGATGGAGTTTGGCATTTGACTTGTAGCTGGGATTTATCAGAGGGGGTTCTGACTGAGGCTGCTCTGAAACTGGATGTGAGGCGCTGAGGATAACGATTGTGTGTTTCACCTAACATTGAGAGAAGGGCTGTTAAGCGGAACTGTATAGTCACCATGTTACTTCAGAGGGGGTCACATCTGGATATGAACAATAATAGCCTTTTCAAGGGCACTGCATCTTTAAAGTGTACAAGGAATTTTTTGCTTGTACCCTTACCTGTCACCAATCCCTTTCCTTAACCATCAGAGAGCCCATACCTCAGCACCCCTCCACAACCCCCCATCCCTCTGCCTGCTCCACGGCTGATTGAGCTGGGACCAGGTGAGTCTGAGGAGGGCCCCAGTGCATTTACACCTCCCTAGATGAAGTGCTGTTTTTAGATATCACAGGAGAGAAAGGAGGAGACAGGACAGGAGAAGGAGAGAGATGGATTTGGTAGCTTTTACTGTAAACTACCTTCTCTCCTCATCATTTATCCAGAGCTGTACCCATCTCTCCTCTCCCTGCTCTCTCTCTCGCTCTCTCTCTCTCTCTCCCTCTTACCCTGTCTCTGGCTCCAGACCAGTGGTGTATAGTAACTAAGTAAAATACTTTCAAGTATTAAAGTAACTGCTTTACTATTTATATGTTTGACAACTTTTACTTTTACTCCATTACATTCCTATAAAAGTAGGTACTTTTTACTCCATACATTTTCCCTGACACCCTAAAGTTCATTTTGATTAGCAGGACAAGAAAAGGGTCCAATTCAAGCATTTATCAAAAGAACATCCCTGGTCATCTTCTGCCTGTGATCTGGTGGACTCCCTAAACATAAACGCTTCATTTTATAAATGATGTCTGAGTGTTGGAGTGTGCCCCGGTCTACGCATAAAGAAAAATAAAACAAGAAAATGGTGCCGTCTGGTTTGCTTAATATAAGGAATTTATCCTTTTACTTTTGATACTTAAGTATATTTGAGCAAATACATTTACTTTTAATACTTAAGTATATTTAAAACCAAATGCTTTTAGACTTTTACTCAAGTAGTATTTTACTGGGTGACATCACTTATACTTGACTCATTTTCTATTAAGGTACCTTTACGTTGACAATTGGGTACTAAGTATGACAATTTGGAACTAAGTATGACAATTGGGTACTTTTTCCACCAATGCCTCAGACACACTCTGGTTCCCCCTCAAACACACCACTCACGTCACCATGGAAAACAAAGTTAAAACAAAGTAATCTTAGGGAAAGGTGCCTCTCACAATTTCCCTGAGATCTGATTGTGTCTGAGTGTTTGTCTAAACCTGTTAAACATGATGAGTTTGTTATTGTGGATGGAGTTCAGAGAACTGCATTAAAGCTCTCACTCATCTATCTCAGAGACTGGGGGAGAATAAGGGCCGGTGTATGAGTGTTCATGTGGGCCGTCACTCTTCATTCAAATCACTGTCTGTTTGTCTGTCTGTGTCTCTGTTTGCAGTCGACACTAGGCACTAGGCAACAGCTACGGCCAGGACGTATTGATCAAGGCTTTCAGATCTAACCTATGTCTCTCTCATCTCAACCTTTGTCTATCTCTCTGTCTCTCTTTCTATCCGCTCTGTCTCATTCTACTTTTCTTTCAAACTCTCTAATTCTCATTCTCTCTGTAGTCTGTACCCATTAGCGTAATGGAAGTGTATTCTCTAGTCGTGTATGCCAGTCCTAGCTTGTCCTACCTTATTAGGTAACAGGTAATGTTTCCCAGATCTAGTATGATCCCCATGGTTTCTGTTATGCCCTTGAGTAACCCTGTGGTGTGATGTCCTTGGACTGGTTTCCTGGATGCTATTAGATGCAGGCTGAGACTGTGGATGCTAAATATAGTGCTGTGCTCTGTCCTCACACCAGCATGCAGCCATAACAACTGCTAATTAGCTTTTAATGGATGGATGTCGTAAATGACGTTGTATATAAACTGTTGCAGCCCCTTCACCTTCCCTTACAGCTGCCATTATATTTGTTCTTGCATAGTCCCCCACTTTCCACTACTCACCCGGACTCCTCAGTGAACTGAACTCCTCTCTCTTTTTCATTACATTTCTCTTGCCCACAGGGTAGAAGGCTGGTAGGAAGGTTTGGATAAGCGTAGTCTTTGCTGACCACATTAATCAATGTCACCCCAGCCGTTCCAGCTAACCCCCATCAGTGATAGAGCAAGGAGTAAGCTACGCAGCACAACACAGCACAACATAGTATCTGTCCACGCTACATTTGGTCGATGCTTAGTTAAAAGGCCTTAAAGGTTTACCTCAAAAACCATGGTACTGAACAGTGTCATTTACCAGTCATGAGCCCCTTTCACCACAAAGGATTGTATTTACTTTCATTTTCCAGGTCAGATGTTGGTTCTCTTTCCTTTTTAATAGATTTCAAATAGAATTCTAAGTGCCCAGCCACGTCCCCTTCCCCCTCCATGACAGACTCAGCCCTCTCCACTGACCTACAGACATTACCCAGCTATCCCATTACACCATGGACATTATCATTCACAGAATGAACAAACAGCAGCTGAGCTTTTCTCTGAGAGCTAGTCTCTTAGAGAAGGCATCTAACATGCTCTCAAAATGTACCGCTTAGCTTCCCCTGATGTGCCCACCGAATCATTCCTGTCCACCCAGAGCTTTCAGTCACACATATCAATAAACACAAGGCTTCCGCTAACAGTTGAACAATGCTGACATCCTGCCCTGAATGGACTGAGGTACAGGAGGGGAGGTAGGGGGAATGTCTGATACCCTCCTACCCTTTCTCACCCTGTCTCACTTCCTCACTCAACACGGCAATTTCCAAAACCTCCCTCTTGTTTTGTCTAGCGAATTGTCAGAGGGGTAGCTTGAAATATCAACCCTACACCACTTGAAGGGCTTAGTCAGATTTTCCCAGCAACACCAATAGAGACTGTCAGTGGCAATTTTCCTCTTCACCTCTCACATCTCTTCCTCTCCAGTGCCTGTTGGCCACCCTGGACTCTCTGCCATAGACACGCAACACACACACACACACTCACACACACACTCACTCATACACTCACTCACACACTCACTCACACACTCACTCATACACTCACACACACACTCACTCATACACTCACACACACACTCACTCATACACTCACTCACTCACACACTCACTCACACACTCACTCATACACTCACACACACACTCACTCATACACTCACACACACACTCACTCATACACTCACTCACTCACACACTCACTCACACACTCATACACACACAGTCACTCATACACTCACTCACACACTCACTCATACACTCACACACACACTCACTCATACACTCACACACACACTCACTCATACACTCACTCACTCACACACTCACTCACACACACGCACTCACACACTCACAAAGACAGACACACAGCTATCAAGTGGCCTGCCAAGGGCCTCTAGTGGACACATATGTTTGTGTGTTGCTGTGTGTGTATGTGTGTGTATGTGTTTAAGTAAGTGTGTGTGTGTGATTGAATGTATGCCGGGACTGACTCTGGTGTGACCACAAATGATCCCCTATTTGCTTGGCACCGTTGCACAAGGCTGCCCACAGCTCAGGAAAATAAATAGGCATTCCAGTTCGCCAGAGCACAGCATGTAGGAAACTACTGAGAGTGTGTGCGTACTTTTTCAGGCTTGTGAGTCCCTGTGCTTGTGTGAATGTTACTGTGTGTGTGTGTTTATGTTTGTTTGTGTGTATGTGTGTATGCATGTGTGCTTCTCTGTCTCGCCAGTGTGGAAGTGGTGATGCTGTCAAGAGTACCCTCAACCAGGCACTGACCTTTCTCACAAATCAATCCATTGTGTGTGTGTGTGTCCTGGGGAGGCTAAGGAATTGTCACTCTCCCAGCCCACTGACTCCATGTATCTGCTGCCTGGAGGTCACACAGGTGATGCTGCTGGAACAAGTGAGATCACTGGCATCTGATAACTGATAAGATCCTTTGGGAGATTAACAGGGCTGGGATCAATCCCATGTTAATTCGGGAATTGAAAATAAATGGCACTTTACAAAAAAATATTTGTTTGTTTGGGAATCACTGAATTACATTTAAATGGGATCAACCCCTGCTCTGAAGATGATGATGATGATGATGATGATGATGATGATAATAGTGTGGTAATGGTGTGTGAGAAGATTACAAAAATGAAAATGGTTATTATTATGACTATTATTCTTCTGAGGGCAGTAGCAACTGTGGTGAGTGATATTTCTTTTGTCTAGGAAATGCCCTACCGAGGGTGACTTACATGGCTCATGCTTGGCTTATTGCCCACTGTGAGAAGTGTCCCCCGCAGACAGCTGCATACTGTTTTGTGCAGTGAGAGAGAGCAGTCAGCCACATCTATATGTGTGTGCGCTTGGCAGAGCACAGCTACCGCCTGCTTAAAAAAGCAGAAGGTTTTGATATGGCGGAGAGGCAGTCATTTGCCTGATCTAATGGTGGCTCCCAGAGGATCCATACCAGTGTGCAAACACAGAGAGAGCGAGATACAGAGACGAGGGAAAGGAGAGTTGGGTACAGCGCTGGATAAATGATGAGGAGAGAAGGAAATGTAGTTTATAGAGAGAGAGAGGGAGAGGAGAGATGGGTACAGCTCTGGAAAAAATGAGGAGAGAAGGAAAGGTAGTTTACAGGGAGAGGGAGAGGAGAGATGGGTACAGCTCTGGATAAATGATGTGGAGAGAAGGAAAGGTAGTTTACAGAGAGAGGGAGAGGAGAGATGGGTACAGCTCTGGATAAATAATGAGGAGAGAAGGAAAGGTCGTTTACAGGGAGAGGGAGAGGAGAGATGGGTACAGCTCTGGATAAATGATGAGGAGAGAAGGAAAGATAGTTTACAGAGAGGGAGAGGAGAGATGGGTACAGCTCTGGATAAATTATGAGGAGAGAAGGAAAGGTAGTTTACAGATAGGGAGAGGAGAGATGGGTACAGCTCTGGATAAATTATGAGGAGAGAAGGAAAGGTAGTTTACAGAGAGAGGGAGAGGATTGGAGTTCATACTCATAATGCTCTCTGAATATTTGATCTTTCTCCAACAATACGATATTGCAATTCTCACAATTCTATATGTATTGTGACTCGATACTGTATTGTAACTCGATTTTATTGCGATTTGTCTGCTGCAGAGAGACGAGAGAGCATGAGGGTAAAGAGAGAGTATGAGAGAGCATGAGAAAATTAGTTTTGATCAGTCATGGAAATAAAAGTGCTGAAAACATGTTGGCTCACTATTTTAAAGGAAGATAGCGAACAAGCCATATAATCAAAAAATACCGAAGTTTTGTCGCAGGTACAGTACAGCCGCTAGCTAACACTATCTAGCAACATTTTTACAAATCGGTACTTGGAGTCAAAGCATCGATATAATATCATCCAAAGTAATTTCACGATATGTAACTGCATCCTTTCCCCCCCATCACTAGTGGGTTTCTCTCCTTATTACAGTTGAGATGTTGCCTTTATTGTCAAAATGCATCTCTACAGGTGAATTCAGATCTACAGACATCCTCACCCCCGGGATGTCATCGTTCAAACAGAATCCCTGCTAGCCTTTTATCTATCCCCTCTTCCAACTCACTCTCCTCTCCTTTATGTAGTAGGCTCGGGGCTCTGCCTTCCTGGCTTCTATTCTCAGCCTGTTCTGTTTATGTTACTTCTGACTGGATCCGAGCTTGTTAAGAAAAACACTGAAGCATGCTCCTCTTCACCTTTCTTCTGCACAGCCGCTTAATTAACTACATACTGTGTGTGTGTGTGTGTGTGTGTGTGTGTGTGTGTGTGTGTGCGTGTGCGTGCGTGTGTGTGCGTGTGTGTGTGTGTTGACTAGGGCTGGAGATCTTTTTACTCGCAAACTCTCAAATATGAACCCGTTTTTAATGGAGAAAGTAGTAATATGCAGACATCATGCCCGGTTATATTTAATCTGTAATGCTTTAAATAAGTTCACTAAATACGCTGAGTGTGTTAAACATTAAGGACACCTTCCTAATATTGAGTTGCACCACGCCCTTTTGCCCTCAGAACAGCCTTAATTCGTCAGGGCATGGACTCTACAAGGTGTTGAAAGCGTTCCACAGGGATGCAGGCCAATGTTCCCTCTAAAAATTGAACGTTGTGAAAATTCTGTGTAACTTCTGGCTCGCGTTTATTGTGAACACTGAGGCTGGACCCGCTTTAAGTTACAATTATAACAGTGGCCAAGTAGGCTACTGTGGCTTTTGCTCATAATATAGGCCTATCAGAGTGGCCTACCATCAAAAACAATGGAGAAAATGCATCCCATAACATTTTAATATGGAAATAGCTGTTCTATCATTCAGCTTACAGTAGCAGCCAATGTGTGGTGTTCAATGTAGGCCTACATTCCATGAGACTTTTTAAAAAAGCTAATTATTATGCTCACTCAGCTGTGCCTCAAAAGTAATACAAGTTATCTATTAGAAGTGTGATCATATACCTAAAATGTTCAAATATAATTTCACAATGGTCTGAGAAGAACAACATTGGCAGGGCAATTCAAACCTCATTGTTACATAACTGTTTTTAATAGGTTAATATTGCATAGGCTTACGCTTTTTAAGTCTTGATTTTAGTTTTTTATCTGAGCGGTAGATCTCGCCTTGCATTTTTACTTGTGTAAGGAAGTATGTGTGTAGCTGGTGTATAGGAGTCAGGCGCAGAACATCAGATATTAGTAAATAAACTTAGCCGACACCGACCTCGGGGACGACCCGGAGGACGAGGTGCAGGGCGATCCGGATGGAGACGGTGGAACTCCCGCAGCAACGAAGGGTCCAAGACGTCCTCCACCGGCACCCAGCATCTCTCCTCCGGACCGTACCCCTCCCACTCCACAAGGTACTGAAGGCCCCTCGCCCGACGCCTCGAGTCCAGGATGGCTCGAACAGCATACGCCGGGGCCCCCTCGATGACCAGAGGGGGAGGAGGAACCTCCCGCACCTCACACTCCTGGAGTGGACCTGCCACCACCGGCCTGAGGAGAGACATACGGAACGAGGGATTAATACAGTAATCTGCAGGGCAGGCGTCTGCCTTAGCAGACGTAGTAAATGGAATCAGCGGTGGTTCCCGTCTCCTCTCTCTCTCTCATATAGTCCCATGAACAGCACTCTGCTGGAGTAGAGCCTTCCTCTGACCAGCCCAGACCGCCCTCAGGCCACCTACCTGGGACAGGGGGCAAACCACTGCCTATTTAACACCTCACACCTCCCTCCCTCCCTCCCTCTACCCCTCCTCCTAGTACACCTCTCTGTTGTGCTCTCTCTGAAACACTGAATAATCAATATCCCACCATCCCAAATGGCACCCTATTCCCTATTTAGTGCACTTTTTTAAACCACAGCCCATAGGGCTTTGATCAAAACTAGTGCACTACATAGGGAATGGTGTGCCATTTGGGACATTACCACTGTCTAAATGCAGCATACATTGCACTACTCATAACTTATGGAGCCATTGACTAGCGCAGAACCATGTACTTCCTATCCGTTCCTAACCAGGATCACATTAAATACATATCATGGTCTGTAGGCTGGCAGTGTGGTTTTATGGTTATTGCAAAAATACCTGTGACCAGTAAGTTTATGGCTGTGCCTTCATGTTTTTCAATGTTGCTGGGTGTGTCTGTTTTACAGAAACAACTTTGTAGTGAACCCAGTGTACAGATCAAATATGTTGTTTGTATTGTTGTTGTTGGTCATCATCATCAGGGATTTACTACTACTGATATGAATGAGATCGTGTCAGTAAAAATGGCTGTCAGTAGAAACAGACCGCTTAGCAGTGTAATCATCATAGCAACAGGCAGCCAGGGGGCTTCTAGAGGTACAGTAGAGGTGTAAAGCTCTCTGAAAACAGTTTAGTCTGAGCAGCGGGTGACAGTTTGTGCAGTGGCCAATGCCTTAGTCTGCCTATTTGTGTGTGCTCAGGAGGTGGCATGCTTCAGATGGCTGGAAGTGGCAGACTCTCCCCTACTGCCTGGTGGGCTGGAATCAAACCACTGAGGTTCCCATGGAAACCACCTCCATCCTATCAGCACTGCTGCTAGGCGATGGTGATTATGATGGTAGTGGTGGTTGGGTTGTAGTTAGCAGTGTTCCAAGTCAGGCAGAAAGGATTTGAGGTGAGGCAGACTCCCTCACACAGCAGAGCAGAGCAGTGATCTAGCGTGGATTGTTACTGGCAAGGAAATGAAACGCACACACACGCACCAGGGGCCCAGTGTCACAGACCAGGGATCAGGAGCAGAAGTGTTACTGCAGCATGACATGGGAGGGTCAACAGGGGTGAAAGTAAGGCGGTACGGTCCAATATGCCGTCCCGGCCGAAATAAATAGTGGGGGTACATCGTACCGTTAAAACCTGAGCCTGTAACAATTAATACAACATGCCCAAAAAACTATAGGTGACTACACTATTATCTAACATTACTGCAGGTCAGCAGCATGTCATATTTGCGAATTGACTGAAAACTGGGTGGAGTGTGCTCCAAATTGCGTTGTGGTTTGAGGAGAACACTTGCATTTTGTCAAGGCTGAAATGAGTGGCCGCGACCGAGGCGTACATGGACAACAGTGGATTTTAGGTGTATTGTAACTGCAGTTGTAATGACATCATTTGAATGGCATCATGAAGTCTCTTTCCATTCATTAAATTGCTGGTGCAAATGCACTGTTGGGGTTTGAATGCTGAAGTTATTTTGTGAGTGAACGAATGTGCGCAGGTAGCTAACAGGAGCGCCTTTGTTAAGTGATTGTTTGACAGTAAGATAAAAACATCATGACTGGTTGTGTTTATAACACAATAAAATGCATAGGCAGCGTGTCCATAAGGCTAGGGGAAGCTAAGCTTTCACTAAAGTAAATATCATTATTTAAATTGCCAAAATTATATAGCCTAATTAGCTTAATCCTGTCTATACAGAAATAGTTTGGCCATAGCATGGTTTGGCCACAGAAGATCAGTAGCTTCTTGAAAGAAAAAGCTGTGGATTGTTTTAAATCGATAGTCGGAAGGGCCCGCAATTTGGGCAGTGTGCACTTCAAATACCATATAGATGATTGTTGAGTTGCGACTGTCAGTGAAATGCAGAGAGACCCAACCAGTCATACCGCAATATTTAAAAGTACAGTCGCGGAAAACTGTTTGGAAAGCAAATGGCTATTGCTGTAAAGAGAAGACAATGAAAAGACTCAAATCTGTCTATTATATGTCAAAATTCTTAACTTAATTGAATGAAAAGTAGCCTTTTGTGTTTTACCCCCTTTTTCTCATAATATCCAATTGTGATCTTGTCTCATCGCTGCAACTCCCCAACAGGCTTGGGAGAGGCAAAGGTCGAGTCATGCGTCCTCCGAAACATGACCCGCCAAACCGCGCTTCTTATCACCCGCCCACTTAACCCGGATGCCAGCCGCACCAATGGAGTCGCTAGTGCGCAATGAGCCAAGTACAGCCCCTCTGGCCAAACCCTCCCCTAACCCTGACGACGCTGGACCAATCGTGCGCCGCCCTATGGGACTCCCGGTCATGGCTGGTTGTGATACAGCCTGAGATCGAAACCCAGGTCTGTAGTGACGGCTCAAGCACTGCGATGCAGTGTCTTAGACCGCTGCGCCACTCAGAAGACCCCCAAAATTGTTAACTTAGGCTACTGTTCGCTCAACTATCTTATTGGCACCAGCGGAGAACATCGGCCATATCCCCGGTGAGTGTGCATATTCACTGTCTTTGTCATTGGGTCAAGGCCACTTTTGTTTGTTTTTGGACAGTCATTTCCTCCTCCAGGTTAGATGGACGTCATGTCGTATTGGTGTCTCCCCTTTTTGTAGGCCAATTATATGGATCAGACAACATGGTTTTTATTGATCTGTTTGTCAGTGTTAGATTAGGCTGCCCTGTAATTGTTGTAGTATAAAAACAAATGTGAGTGCAAACTTGAGTGTCCCGTACTGGTAAGAAATGAAATCTACATTCAGCCCTGAAGGTCACTATGTTAACGACGATGCATTACCACTAGCATGTGGTATGAAAATAGCCATTTGTCTAATGTGTTGTACAATATAAACATATCCACGACAAATGGCTGTCATTGGAGTATCAGCCAGGAATGTTAAACACTGTCCCTGCCTGCGTTGTACAAATGGAATAGTACTCTTTAGCCAAGCTGTTCTGATGAAGATGTTGTCTGGAGCTCACCCCCACAATCCTTCACCCTCCCTCAGGGGGCTGCACCAGTTTACCTTTCATTAGGGGATCAATGTGTTGATAAGAACCAGCGGTTTATCAACAGTTTATAAAGGCCAACGTTTGGATTAATCAAATCAGCACACATCCGGAGAAGAGCCGGACTCTGTAAACACAATCAGATCTGACTGCACAGATGGAATGAGAGAGGTGGGGGAGGGGAAGGGAGGGGAGGGGGGAATAGATAAGTAAAGAAAATAAATTTAATTAAATGAAATTAGAACAGTCGCCGTTGCAGAAATCAAATGTTTCGAGGAAATGTTCCCTTGGACTGCTCAGTACTAGACTGATTTCCATCAGTCTACATGAGCAGTGCTGAGAGAAGGCTGTAGTCACCACTGACTGTAAAATGGGTCCCAGCGTCTGTCTGTCCCCAAGCCTAGCAGAACACATCTACAGTGGAGGGCAAGACTCGCTCCTCCACTGACTCCCCATCAACTCTCTATCTGGGGAGAAAATGCAGTGTTGCAGTCTCACTTTAAAGGGACACTGATCACAAGCACAACTCATCTCAACTGTGGAGAAAGATAGCTCTCTCTCTCTCTCTCTCTCCCTCTCTCCTCGTCTCACTCATTTTCCCGAGAGACAGAGAGAGCAGAGGAATCCTCTCGGTTTCTCTGCTCACAGAGTGGAAGTTGGAGTTGGAGAGATGGAGCTGAGCAGAGCTTCAAACGACACATGTAATTGAGCAGACCTAGATAGGCTATCTGGGAACATGAAACAGCAACAGTTGTGACGGGAGGTAATTGCCTCCTAGGCCCCATATAATATCTTGTCGAGGCTTTAAACTCCAGCAAACTGCTGGAAGTCCTTATGTCGGCAGGTAATATGTTCCAGGCATCAGCAGCCCTGTGAAATGAAAGAAAGGTAGCACTGTTGTGTGTGTTTGTGTGTATGTGTGTTTGAGAAACAAAGTATGAAAGGTAGGAAATGTGTATGTGTTTGCCAGCTTGTGTGTGTTTGTATGAGTGTGGGAAAGTGTTTTACAGTATAGATTTTTTCTTAGGTTATGCATTGTTTTTTTTATGAATTAATGGAACTCAATAAAAGCAATGTGTTCATTTTGCATTCTCAGAGCAAAGGTGCTGTGAAACTCTCTCTTTCTCTCTGTGTGGGAGCAGGAATTACCTTGACATTTCTTCACTAAATTGCTTCTTGCGGTGTTTATGGAATTCTGTATCTTGATTTTAAAGCGCAGTGTTTTCCTGTAATAAACTAAAGTGGGTTGACACGTGCCATTGCGTTTATACATGAGTGATTGCTTTTTCATATGTGTTGACATTAACATTCAGTAGTGACCTCAGAACTGTTGAGGCACATGTCTTTTGATGATGAGCAACACACATTGAAGGCTTAGCAAACAGAAGTGAATAATAATCCATTACTGGTTGTTTGACTTTCCAGTCATCCTTTGCTTGGTTACTTCTAAATGCACTCAGTGTAACCCCAAGTATCAATGTCACAGAGGCTCCTAACCCAGGCAGGGAAATCAAGCGTTGTTGTGACCTTAATTGTCAGGGTGATTATCCTCTTCCCTGGCCAATGTCCAACGCCTTCCAGGCCCCTCCCGTTCTAGGACACAGAGAGGGAGAGAAGGGGTGGGAGAGGGAGGAAGGAGATGCGTTATTAGCTGACCCTCTCCTCTGCAATTAATGCAACATCTGTCCACACAGATACAGCCGCCCCCAATTCCCAGCAGTTTACCCTCTATATAACAACTAATAAACCTACAATGAGTGTGTTACTTAGAGGGTCAGGCCTGCACTGTTTCAGACCACTCCACTTTACTGCACACCCTACACTTTGTGTTACACTTCATTTCTATGCAGGTGGATGGTGGTGAGAGGAGAAAGATCCTGTTGAGGTGACAGATAAGAATATGCTACAAATTATACCCAGCATCAGCCTTCCTGATAGAGAAGTGTTGCCAGTGTTGAATTCATCTATTCAACACTGGCAACACTTCTCTATCAGGAAGGCTGATGCTGGGAATCAGTCAGTCAGTTAGTAGGTCTGTCTCCCTCCCACAGCTGAAGAGTGAAGTTAAGCCTCTCATTTCCTCTTGATTAACTGGCTCTTTGTTCCATTGGTGGTGGCACACTCCATGAAGGGCTTGGCTTTAAAACAAGCCTGCCACTGTGCTAATCTGCAACAGGGTTTTACCCCCCTCTGATCACAAAAAGGAAGCAAAGCATTTTTGTTTGTTGTTTGCAATATGCCTCCAAAGAGATTTGGGAGTTTAGATGTTTACACATCTAAAAAAATATATATACTTTGGGGAATGGGATGTTGAGGGAGTGTGTTGTGTTTGAGATGCAAAACCAATCATCTCAGTAAAATGTTGACAAAATGTAGGTCATTTTCACAAAGCTTTAGTTTATAAGTGTTTTTACTATGTGACTTGAATTGCTTGCCTGATGTTTGTCTGTCTGTGTGTTCTCTCTGTGTCTCCAGGCAGCTTCTATGGCTCTGAGCAGCCTGGGTCATGTGTATACAGCCATCGGGGACTACCCTAATGCCCTGGCCAGCCACAAGCAGTGTGTCCTACTGGCAAAGCAATCCAAAGACCAGCTGTCAGAGGCACGAGAGCTGGGCAACATGGGCGCTGTCTACATTGCTATGGGCGACTTTGAAAACGCTGTACAATGCCACGAGCAGCACCTGGGCATCGCCAAGGCCCTGACCAACAAGAGGGAGGAGGCCCGTGCCTACAGCAACCTGGGCAGTGCCTACCACTACCACCGTAACTTTGACAAGGCCATGTCCTACCACACCCATGTACTGGAGCTGGCCCAGGAGCTGGAGGAGCAGCCTATAGAGATGAGGGCGTACGCTGGACTGGGTCATGCTGCACGCTGCATGCAGGACCTGGAGAGAGCCAAGCAGTACCATGAACAGCAGCTGGCCATCGCTGAGGGCCTGAAGGACAGAGCTGCAGAGGGAAGAGCCTCCTCCAACCTGGGTACGTATTTATCAATCAACACAGAGGGACAGGGGTAGGCTGTGGGGAGTGGGCCGGGGGACTGATCTGGAGATCATATCCACCTATAACCTCTTTATTTTTAGGTTTCATTTCAGACATGGCTAACAAAGACTATTTCTAGTCTAGTACAGTGTTATGCTCCCCCTTAGAGTGGCTCCTAGGCCTGTCCCTGCAATTTAAGGACAATGTTCACCGCATTCCCTCGTGTTGAGAAAAATGCACAGAGCAGTCCCTCGTGTTAAGAACTATGTACAGCACAGTCCTTCGTGTTGTTGGCTTACCTTTTCTGATGAGCATGTGGGATAAGTTCTTCTATTTGGCCCTATCCATCCTACAGGATGAGGAAGCACCTGGTTGTTAGAAAGTTACTCTGGCAGATGATAGGAAGACGTAACAGACAAGCGGAGGTTGAGAAATGTTTACAGTGTGTTTGCTCCATCAGCATAGAGCCAGGATTCTTCCTCACAAGGAGCTTGGGAGGATGTGATGGGAACAGGCTAGAACAGGAGTGTAGAGGTCATGGTTTGCCCATGAGGGAGAGAATGTGTGGAGGTGGAGGCAGCATCAGTATTCTCCCTTATTGATGGTGGGGTGATATCCGCATTCCTCTCATGTTGTTATTCTCTGCTCCTGCTTGTCCTCTGCTTGTTGTGGGTTCGAGATACGACTATATCAGTAGTACATATGTTTACCTGTCTCTGCATACCACATTCATATACACTCACCGGACAGTTTATTAGATCCGTTTACGAAAATGGATCGCTCCTACAGACAGTGAGTCACGTGGCCATGATGAGCTATATACAGCAGGCAGACAGGCATCGAGGCATTCAGTTACTGTTCGATTGAACGTTAGAATGAGCAAAACGAGTGACCTAAGCGTCTTTGAGAGTGGTGTGATTGTCTTTGCCAGGCGCGACAGATCTAGTATCTCAGAAACAGCCACCCTCCTTGGCTTTTCACGCACAACAGTGCCTAGAGTTTACAGAGAATGGTGTGACAAACAAAAAAAATTCAGTCAGCAGCAGTCCAGTGGGTGAAAACAGCTGGTTGATGAAAGAGGTTGAAGGAGAAAGCAAAGAATCGTTCAAGCTAACAGGCAGGCCCACAAACAGGAAAATAACGGCGCAGTACAACAGTGGTATGCAGAACAGCATCTCGAAACGCACAAGTTGTCGGTCCTTGTAACGGATGGGCTATTGCAGCAGAAGACCACACCGGGTTCCATTCTTATCAGATAAAAAGAAGAAGAAGTGGCTCCAGTGGGCACGCGATCACCAACACTGGACAATTGAGGAGTGGCCAGGTACACCGGCCAGGTACACCCTTGCCTGGTGCAAGGAATCCCGATTCCTGTTGAGTCATGCTGATGGCAGAGTCAGGATTTGGCGTAACAGTCCATGGCCCCATCCTGCCTGGTGTCAATGGTACAGGCTGGTGGTGGTGTAATGGTGTGGGGAATGTTTTCCTGGCACACGTTAGGTCCCGTGATACCAATTAAGCAACAAATATTTCCGACACCTTGTAGAATCCATGCCCCCAAAAATTCAGACTGTTCTGGAAGCAAAGCGGGATCCGACCTAGTACTAGATGGGTGTACCTGGCCGGTGAGTGTATATTGCTGTAGCTTCTATATTTGGATGTTCCTTAGTTGTTCACAGTTGTTTTAAATGTTTAAATGTTGTTTAAAATGGAGGCCTAAGTAGTGAATGGTGTGAGAACAAAGGTCATTGAACAGCAGTCAGCTAAATATATTGCTATGTCCAGTCTACTGTTCTTATGTAGATTTA
The DNA here is from genome assembly GCF_057628025.1 of Oncorhynchus mykiss. Classification (NCBI taxonomy): domain Eukaryota; kingdom Metazoa; phylum Chordata; class Actinopteri; order Salmoniformes; family Salmonidae; genus Oncorhynchus; species Oncorhynchus mykiss. The sequence goes on along the minus strand of NC_143032.1, from coordinate 59,914,666 downwards.
CTGCAGTGTTGCGTGATACAGGATACATCTGCCTGGTCTGGGGGGGGGTGTGATGTGATTGGTTAGGACAGGAATCTCTGCATGGACCCAGAGCAGAGCAGACAGACAGCCTCAGTGACTTATCACTGGCTGGGATGTGCTAGAGTGATGAAACACCAACATATAACTATCACACTGTCACAGGAGAAATTAAGCCCATAAAAACCTTTTACAATTTCCATGGGAACTCTCCCCCCCCACCGGCAAGGATTTAATCAAATCTAGCAAATGAATCCTGGTGGAGTAGATAAATAAAAAAGAGAGAGAGAGGGAAGTTAAGTTTATAAGATCAGGCCTTTTGATTGGAGTTGAAATGTAACTATTGTCCCCTTTTCAAAGCCCTAGTCATCTGACGGTCAAAAACGTGCAGATCTAAAAGTATTAGCAAGGTAAGCTTGACAATCCAGGGCTAATCTAATTGTAAAACCAGTGTTTCCAGTATATGCTGCTACATCTTGGCTGCCACTGCATACCTCTATACATCTACATAGATGCATGCCCCAGGAAGACACCATCAGCCCCCTGCAGCAAGACCCCAGTCACCCCCTCCCCTCCTAGGGGAGGAAACACTGAGTACGGTTACATGCACACAATAATGTGATTATTGTGGATAGTCAGATGAATATAATAGTTTGATCAAAACGTTTACATGCTTTGCAAGAAGAACGGTTTCGAATAATAATTCTGTTTACATGGACACATCTAAAACCAGGCTACCTGAACGCAGAAAAGCGCCCTCAAAATGAAAGTTCTACCAAAGTGACCAAGTTGGAACATATTAAGTTTGTATGTGAAAACTACTTCTAAGACACATACATTCAGTTGTTCCCAACTCACTTCATTTGCGATAAAGAGGGAGGCTCGCACGACTGGTGTTAGCACATGCGTAGATCAAATAAATCTCCGGAATTCCGCTTAATAAGGTGTTTACATGTCCTAATAATCCTAATGATTGCTCAGAAAACCAGGTGTTTCAATCCTGAAGAGTCTATTGAAGCACCTGTGCATCAATCTAAGTACCATAATGCAAAAATCCCCATCACAATCTGTCAATTTAAACTAGAGATATTTTTTGCATGGGCTGTGTCTCAATCTACCGCATCAACCTATGTTGGCCTTCCGCATCTGCGGTGGAGGGTGGCCGATCTACAGTGGTGTTTGTCAGACCATGAGACATCCCCAAAATCGTTATTCTCACTAAAACGTCTGTAGCATCTGAATGGTTTGGCCTACAACTATTCTGACCACTCTGTGGTGTTCCCCGTTTTCCTCTACCACCCCCTTATGTCACTGGACTCCTCTGAAGTCCGTAACGCTGATGTGCCAACTTCTGTCTGTAGCGTCCAAACCGTTTGAGCTACAAGCTAATATGACCCCACTGTGGAAAGGGAAGACTCTCACGTACACGATGTTCTCCGTTTTGCTCAACAACCCCCACAAATGTCACAAGACTCATCTGAAGGTAACCCATACAAATAAACGGAAGTATAAGAGGTCGTTTTCTGCCAACAAAAAGAAGGGGTTAAATAGTGTTAAATATATCTCCTAGATGTAGGACAGACACTTCAAAACCTTATTCCTTATGTTAAATTTTTTGACTGTCTTTTTTGCCATTTAGGAATGTGTTATTCAATGCATTTCTATGGGCTACAGTAGTAAAGGCCAAATTCAATATTTTATCAAATCACTAAAAAAAAAAATATATATATATATATATACCTAAAGTGGTCCTAAAATTCAAAATCAAATAACAAAATGATCCATGGAATGACCATCTGAAAAATAATTCCATAAGTTAGCTTAGTACACCCCCCCCACACCCACCCCCACCGTGACTATTGCATAATGAGTTTAATATTGAATTATTAGTGTGCATGTAAATGTACTCACTGATAAAGCGTAGCCGGACAGTGGATAAAGGTGCCTCTATGGATAGTCAATACCAGCAGTGGTCGACGACATGCAGATGTCGGATCCTAATTTGATCACTCTTTTGCTGCAAAGGCTTATCCTGCTACATCAAAATGAGCAGTTCTCTTTCTCTCCATGCGGGGGCAGTCGAGTCATTGGTATCAGGGCTTGCTATCGAAATCATAATCTCTCTCGCTCACTCAAACGCTAAGCCTAGGTCCTACTTCTGCAATATTCAAATGTACAAAAATGTATCTGAAATGCAGCCATACTCTAACCATGTTTCCATCCACAGTTCTTATGCGAGTACAATCCTACCGTATCACAACAGCTGTGATGGAAACAGGAAGTTTCGGTATAATGTAATGTTGACAGATAATTTGTTCGTTCAACATGGTGGGATCTTTTTGTGTCTGTAAAATGAATTATGCAAGAAATGGAAGTGGTAATGCCTTTATGCGCATATATTGATATAATTACCATCATATTGAAGTAAACTTGGAGTCACACGATTATATGGTGTGTGGTCCACCCACTACGACTTGGGAAACCAAGCAGTTTATTAGGCTACAGATGAAAGAAGTTATAATGAACTTCACAGGGTGGTGAAAGTGCACAGTGATGAACTTGATGCTCTTTTCTAATAAATACAGAAGGTCTTATTCTGGTGACGTGATGATCGATGCTTGACTGGCGTTTGACAAATACAAATATTCTGACTCTTATCCATAATAATCTCATCATGTAGACTAGCCTACCTGCACTGTATCTGTGAGCTGTTGGCTAGAGCACACGTGCCAAGACCAGAGTAGGAACATTTGCAATTTAACAGTAGAGTTGAAATGTGATGGGAACACTGAACTTTCCATTTTTATTCGGTACATGAAAACTTAAAGCAAAAAAAGTACATTTTGTGTGCACTACGTCAACACACACTGATTTTTATCCACAACAAGTCCATTTGGTGGAAACACCACTGGTGGGAAAATGCACATAGTTTCATATGCAGATTTAGAATATTTGCATAAAAATCTGTTGCCAATTGGATGGAAACCTAGCTACTGATACACATTGGAATGTCTGACAAATAGATAAATCGCCCTTAGTCTGTTAAAATGGACTAAATTGTTCAATGACAATACCAACCAGCGGCCTAAGATATCTTGAAAGACATATTTTAGGGAGCGGTAATGAGGTGACCAATAATGGTTACAATTGAGATCAGCTGTGCCATCGATGGTTGCAATAGGCCCCTTGTTATTTGCTTATATTCCAATATATTCTATAGTGTGTGAAAACTGATAATAGGCTACTGTTTGTTTCCCTGGCTGAGTTGATGAGATGATTTGGTCTATCAGTTGATTGACAGCTGAAAGACATCGATGGGGCTTTAGTGAAGTGGGTCGAGAGCTTCAAGTTCCTCTGTGTCTACATCACTAAGGACCTGTCATGGTCCAAACACACAAACACAGTCGTGAAGAGGGCATGACATTGCCTCTTCCCGCTCATGAGGCTGAAAAGATTTAGCATGGGCCCTCAGATCCTCAAAAAGTTATACTGCTGCACAATTGAGAACATCTTGACTGGCTGCATCGCCACTTGGTATAGGAATTGCTTGGCATACAACCATAAGGCGATATGGTAGTGCGTACGGCCCAGCACATCACTGGGGCTGAGTTCCCTGTCATACAGGACCTCTATACCAGGCGGTGTCAGATGAAGGCCCTAAAAATTGTCAAGACTCCAGCCACCAAAGTCATAGACTGTTCTCTCTGCTACCGCACAGCAAGTGGAACCGGAGCGCCAAGTCTGGGACCAAAAGGGTCCTGAACAACTTCCACCCCCAAGCCAGCTGAACAACTTCCACCCCCTTTTTATTGGCACTGACTCTCTTGCACCGGCACTATACACACTCACTGAACTCTACCTACACACTCACTGAACTCTACCTACACACTCACTGAACTCTACCTACACACTCACTGAACTCTACCTACACACTCACTGAACTCTACCTACACACTCACTGAACTCTACCTACACACTCACTGAACTCTACCTACACACTCACTGAACTTTACCTACACACTCACTGAACTCTACCTACACACTCACTGAACTCTACCGACACACTCACTGAACTCTACCTACACACTCACACATACTACGCTGACACTCCAACACTCACACACACACACACACACACACACACACACACATACATAGACACACTTTCACACTCTTTCACAATCTTCACATATGCTGCTGCTACTCTGTTTATTATCTATCCTGATTGCCTAGTCACTTTTACCCCTACTTACATGTACATATTACCTCAACTACCTCAACTACCTAGTACCCCTGCATATTGACTCGGTACCGGTAGTCCTTGTATATAGTCTTGTTATTTTATTGTGTTACTATTCATTAACAAAATGGCACATTTTTCTTACTTTTAAATTCTGCATTGTTGGGAAAGGGCTCCTAAGTAAGCATTTCACTGTAAAGTCTACACCTGTTGAATTTGGCGCGTGTGACAAATAACCTTTGATTTTATTTGACCATCCCCACTCCCCAGCTCCAACCCTGTCTCTTTCATCATGCCACAATGATTTGGTCATTATTATCGTTCAAGAATCGGGCACTTTGCCACATCCATGTGTTAATGTTAAAATCCTCCCACCGCTAAATGGCATATTATTAGACCTAGCTTGTATCGTCATCCTACTGTATTATCATTATACCTGCCTATTATTATTCTTTCTTACAGGTATTTTTTAAGGAGTGGGGCAGTCCCACTTCTTTCGGAATTTCTGTTGCTTTTGAGCAATAACAGTGTTGAAAATTGGGAAAGAATGAGTCAAAGGGCCGGATTCGAACCAATGCCAACTGGCATACTGTATGTATGCCGGGGTTAGCGGGTGTAACCGCTGGACCAGACAGGCACTGAGGCAACCACTCGTTTATTCTGCCTATTGCTTGCCTTGAACATGTAATAAAACAATGGTCACACTTTATTTGGATAGTCCAGATTATCATACTATCAACAAATTATCTGTTGATTATCAACTGCTAGCTGGAGTTACAGTTAGGGTTAGGTTTAGAATAAGGGTTAGGGTAAGGTTAGAGAGTTAGGGTTAGGTTTAGAATAAGGGTTAGGGTAAGGTTAGAGAGTTAGGGTTAGGTTTAGAATAAGGGTTAGGGTAAGGTTAGAGAGTTAGGGTTAGGTTTAGAATAAGGGTTAGGGCAAGGTTAGAGAGTTAGGGTTAGGTTTAGAATAAGGGTTAGGGTAAGGTTAGAGAGTTAGGGTTAGGTTTAGAATAAGGGTTAGGGCAAGGTTAGAGAGTTAGGGTTAGGTTTAGAATAAGGGTTAGGGTAAGGTTAGAGAGTTAGGGTTAGGTTTAGAATAAGGGTTAGGGTAAGGTTAGAGAGTTAGGGTTAGGTTTAGAATAAGGGTTAGGGTAAGGTTAGAGAGTTAGGGTTAGGTTTAGAATAAGGGTTAGGGTAAGGTTAGAGAGTTAGGGTTAGGTTTAGAATAAGGGTTAGGGTAAGGTTAGAGAGTTAGGGTTAGGTTTAGAATAAGGGTTAGGGTAAGGTTAGAGAGTTAGGGTTAGGTTTAGAATAAGGGTTAGGGTAAGGTTATAGAGTTAGGGTTAGGTTTAGAATAAGGGTTAGGGTAAGGTTAAAGAGTTAGGGTTAGGTTTCGAATAAGGGTTAGGGTAAGGTTAGAGAGTTAGGGTTAGGTTTAGAATAAGGGTTAGGGTCAGGTTAGAGAGTTAGGGTTAGGTTTAGAATAAGGGTTAGGGTAAGGTTAAAGAGTTAGGGTTAGGTTTCGAATAAGGGTTAGGGTAAGGTTAGAGAGTTAGGGTTAGGTTTAGAATAAGGGTTAGGGTAAGGTTAGAGAGTTAGGGTTAGGTTTAGAATAAGGGTTAGGGTAAGGTTAGAGAGTTAGGGTTAGGTTTAGAATAAGGGTTAGGGTAAGGTTAAAGAGTTAGGGTTAGGTTTCGAATAAGGGTTAGGGTAAGGTTAGAGAGTTAGGGTTAGGTTTAGAATAAGGGTTAGGGTCAGGTTAGAGAGTTAGGGTTAGGTTTAGAATAAGGGTTAGGGCAAGGTTAGAGAGTTAGGGTTAGGTTTCAAATAAGGTTTAGGGTAAGGTTAGAGAGTTAGGGTTAGGTTTAGAATAAGGGTTAGGGCAAGGTTAGAGGGTTAGGTTTAGAATAGGGGTTAGGGCAAGGTTAGAGAGTTAGGGTTAGGTTTAGAATAAGGGTTAGTGTAAGGTTAGAGGGTTAGGTTTAGGATAAGTGTTAGGGTTCATTTTGGGGCGGCAGGGTAGCCTAGTGGTTAGAGCGTTGGACTAGTAACCGGAAGGTTGTGAGTTCAAACCCCCGAGCTGACAAGGTACAAATCTGTCGTTCTGCCCCTGAACAGGCAGTTAACCCACTGTTCCCAGGCCGTCATTGAAAATAAGAATTTGTTCTTAACTGACTTGCCTGGTTAAATAAAGGTAAAATAAAAATAAAAATTTTAGAATAAGGGTTAGGGTAAGGTTAGAGTTAGGGTTAGGTTTAGTAGATAGTTAGTTGAAATGTTACTAATAGTCTGTAGAGCATCTATAGATTGACTATCCAAGTAAAGTGTTACCTAATGAGAAATACATCTACCCCCTACAAATATGTACATGTTTGTTATCCACAGAAGAATGCACACGAGTCACGCTGTAGCCTGCACATAGCCTAAATAGGCTACTTGAACTAATGCCCAGTGGACCTGCAGTCTAAAAATAGCCTGCATAGCCTATAAACACAACAAGACAGATGGACTAGATCAGAACGTTTTGTTTAAAATTGTAATAATCCATTATTTCTTCACAGTATAAGCGCAGCAACGGGCACATGGTAATACACGCAAATGTTCCAAAATGCAAGGGGTGGACAAAATAAACGGTCTAATGCGCACCACACATGCCAGCAGTTACAGATAGAAATTCATATCTGTAAAGAATTCTCAAAGAGTTGATAGCCCCATTCATCTATTTCATTTGGCCTGGTACACCGATTATCCTATTAAATCACTGTCCTGCACAAATCAATGAACCATCGTCAATGAACCATCATCAATGAACCATCATCTCTCCCAGCTTCATGGTTTGAAAGAAGTGCATAATTCCAGTCCACATTATAGGCCTACAGTATGCATAACCAAATCACAGATGCCATCCTATATTTAACCTCTCTGGGATGTGTGGGACGCTAGCGTGGCCAGTAGCCAGAGAAAATGCAGAGCGCCAAATTCAAATAAATTACTATAAAAATCTAACTTTCATTAAATCACACATGCAATATAGAAAATTAAAGCTACACTTGTTGTGAATCCAGCCAACATGTCAGATTTCAAAAACGCTTTTCGGCGAAAGCAAACGATGCTATTATCTGAGGATAGCACCTCCGTAAACAAAGAGAGAAACCATATTTCAACCCTGCAGGCGCGACACAAAACTCAGAAATACAAATATAATTCATGCCTTACCTTTGACGAGCTTCTTTTGTTGGCACTCCAATATGTCCCATAAACATCACAAATGGTCCGTTTGTTCGATTAATTCCGTCGATATATATCCAAAATGTCCATTTATATGGCGCGTTTGATCCAGAAAAACACTGGTTCCAACTTGCGCAATGTGACTACAAAATATCTAAAAAAAAAAGTTACTTGTAACTTTGCCAAAACATTTCAAACTACTTTTGTAATACAACTTTAGGTATTTTTTAAAGTAAATAATCGCTAAAATTGAAGACGGGATGATCTGTGTTCAATACAGGAAGAAAACAAACTGTAGCATATTTTCATATCTAATAGTACACTTCAGGTCATGATGGCCGTACTTCTTCATTACACAAAGGAATAACCTCAACCAATTTCTAAAGACTGGTGACATCCAGTGGAAGTGATAGGAACTGCAAGAAGGTCCCTTAGAACTCTGGATTCCCAATGAAACCCATTGAAAAGAGAGTGACCTCAAAAAAAAGGGGGTTTTGACATCCAGTGGAAGCGATAGGAACTGCAAGAAGGTCCCTTAGAACTCTGGATTCCCAATGAAACCCATTGAAAAGAGAGTGACCTCAAAAAAAAAAGGGGGTTTTGGGGTTTTGCCTGCTAAATAAGTTCTGTTATACTCACAGACATGATTCAAACAGTTTTAGAAACTTCAGAGTGTTTTCTATCCAAATTGACTAGTAATATGCACACTCCAAGACTGCTTCCATCACGTGGACTGGGATATGTTTCGTATTGCGTCAGACAACAACATTGACGAATACGCTGATTCGGTGAGCGAGTTCATTAGAACGTGCGTTGAAGATGTCGTTCCCATAGCAACGATTAAAACTTTCCCAAACCAGAAACCGTGGATTGATGGCAGCATTCGCGTGAAACTGAAAGCGCGAACCACTGCTTTTAATCAGGGCAAGGTGACCAGAAACATGACCGAATACAAACAGTGTAACTATTCCCTCCGCAAGGCAATCAAACAAGCTAAGCGTCAGTATAGAGACAAAGTAGAATCTCAATTCAACGGCTCAGACACAAGAGGTATGTGGCAGGGTCTACAGTCAATCACGGATTACAAAAAGAAAACCAGCCCCGTCACGGACCAGGATGTGTTGCTCCCAGGCAGACTAAATAACTTTTTTGCCCGCTTTGAGGACAATACAGTGCCACTGGCAACTAAAACATGCGGACTCTCCTTCACTGCAGCCGACGTGAGGAAAACATTTAAACGTGTCAACGCAAGGCTGCAGGCCCAGACGGCATCCCAAGCCGCGGCCTCAGAGCATGCGCAGACCAGCTGGCTGGTGTGTTTACGGACATATTCAATCAATCCCTATCCCAGTCTGTTGTTCCCACATGCTTCAAAAGGGCCACCATTGTTCCTGTTCCCAAGAAAGCTAAGGTAACTGAGCTAAACGACTACCTTTAAGAGACTAGTCAAGGACGATATCACCTCCACCCTACCTGACACCCTAGACCCACTCCAATTTGCTTACCGCCCAAATAGGTCCACAGACGATGCAATCTCAACCACACTGCACACTGCCCTAACCCATCTGGACAAGAGGAATACCTATGTGAGAATGCTGTTCATCGACCACAGCTCAGCATTTAACACCATAGTGCCCTCCAAGCTCGTCATCAAGCTCGAGACCCTGGGTCTCGACCCCGCCCTGTGCAACTGGGTACTGGACTTCCTGACGGGCCGCCCCCAGGTAGTGAGGGTAGGCAACAACATCTCCACCCCGCTGATCCTCAACACTGGGGCCCCACAAGGGTGCGTTCTGAGCCCTCTCCTGTACTCCCTGTTCACCCACGACTGTGTGGCCACGCACGCCTCCAACTCAATCATCAAGTTTGCGGACGACACAACAGTGGTAGGCTTGATTACCAACAACGACGAGACGGCCTACAGGGAGGAGGTGAGGGCCCTCGGAGTGTGGTGTCAGGAAAATAACCTCACACTCAATGTCAACAAAACTAAGGAGATGATTGAGGACTTCAGGAAACAGCAGAGGGAACACCCCCCTATCCACATCGATGGAACAGTAGTGGAGAGGGTAGTAAGTTTTAAGTTCCTCGGCGTACACATCACAGACAAACTGAATTGGTCCACCCACACAGACAGTGAAGAAGGTGCAGCAGCGCCTCTTCAACCTCAGGAGGCTGAAGAAATTTGGCTTGTCACCAAAAGCACTCACAAACTTCTACAGATGCACAATCGAGAGCATCCTGTCGGGCTGTATCACCGCCTGATACGGCAACTGCTCCGCCCACAACCGTAAGGCTCTCCAGAGGGTAGTGAGGTCTGCACAACGCATCACCGGGGGCAAACTACCTGCCCTCCAGGACACCTACACCACCCGATGTCACAGGAAGGCCATAAAGATCATCAAGGGCAACAACCACCCGAGCCACTGCCTGTTCACCCCGCTATCATCCAGAAGGCGAGGTCAGTACAGGTGCATCAAAGCTGGGACCGAGAGACTGAAAAACAACTTCTATCTCAAGGCCATCAGACTGTTAAACAGCCACCACTAACATTGAGTGGCTGCTGCCAACACACTGACTCAACTCCAGCCACTTTAATAATGGGAATTGATGGGAAATGATGTAAAATATATCACTAGCCACTTTAAACAATGCTACCTAATATAATGTTTACATACCCTACATTATTCATCTCATATGTATACGTATATACTGTACTCTATATCATCTACTGCATCTTTATGTAATACATGTATCACTAGCCACTTTAACTATGCCACTTTGTTTACATACTCATCTCATATGTATATACTGCACTCAATACCATCTACTGTATCTTGCCTATGCCGCTCTGTACCATCACTCATTCATATATCTTTATGTACATATTCTTTATCCCCTTACACTTGTGTGTATAAGGTAGTAGTTTTGGAATTGTTAGCTAGATTACTTGTTGGTTATTACTGCATTGTCGGAACTAGAAGCACAAGCATTACGCTACACTCGCATTAACATCTGCTAACCATGTGTATGTGACAAATAAAATTTGATTTGATTTGATATCTTACCTTCTGGGGATGAGTAGCAGGTAGTTGAATTTGGGCATGCATTTCATCCGGGCGTGAAAATACTGCCCCCTGTCACCAAGAAGTTAAGAAACATGCCCCGCGGCCCTGCCCCTTTTTTTGCCATGCTGTAGGGACCACCATTGAACTGGTATACATTTTACAAATTGCCAGATGGGCCATGGGGTGGGGCCATTCCATTAGGTTGGGTCTGGGGCTGTTGGAACAGAATCTGTATGGTAGGTATGGTACTGCATTGTATAGCCTACAAACATCGCTTCCAGCTGCCCCCTGGCAGTGATGATAAATATTCAATATTCATTAAAATACTCCTGCTGCAGGATCATTAAGATCTGTAGCCCATTCAGCTGTATTTGAGTCCAGTCGTTATAATATACGTTGGTGGGATGACTTATGACTGCCATCTAGACAGTTGTAAAGCTGACTCTAATGGACAACTAGGAGACATAATGGTGCTCCAGGATGACTTGTTCCTAATCCTCAGAAGAGAGAGCGTGGAAGCAGGGACCAAGGTTAATCAACCAAACATAAATTGAAGCTGCTCGCCTTTGACCAACATAACACCCAACCAGTGCTGTAATCACTTAGGTTCCCATCTATATATATTCAGAAAGGTATCCTGATTACTTGTGGTCATAAAACAGGGCCTCTAGCGATTACAGTTTATGATGCTACATTTGAATCCTGTAATAGGGGGCAGTGCATTGCTGAGCTAGTGCACCGTAGTCCACCCTTAAAGGCCCAGTGGAATCAAAAATGTGATTTTCCAGGGTTTTATATATATTTCCAGACATGAGTTTGGAATAATACTGTGAAATTGTAAAATTATGATAATGCCCTTTCAGTGTAAGAGCTGTTTGAAATGACCGATAGGAAAGAGAGCTCCAAACCTCTCTTCCAATATGAAGCACTAAATGGATACTTCAGGATTTTGACAGTGTCAGATTAACCTTTTTTATGTCTCTGTGTGCAGTTTGAAGGAAGTTTCTAACTAGTGATAGCACAATTGCTAACTAGCGTTAGTGCAAAGCCTGGAAGTCTATGGTAACTGCTAGCATGTTAAGGGATTCCATAGACTTCCAGTCATTGCGCTAGTCAGCATTGGCTCGCAAAACTACCTCTAACTTCCTTCACACTGGATGCAGACATAAAATGACTCTGGGGAAGAAGATAAAGGGCTTCATTGCCAAATTCCCAAAGTATCCCTTTAACATTGTATGTCAAACAGGAAGCTAATGGTGGGTTTATCTCTTCTTCAACTAGCTCGGTATCAGGATGATCTTTAGTCTCACCAGTAACAGCAAGCATACATCAACCACAACAATACTTCAAATTCCTTGGCACAATAATTACAGTATTTGATGTAGTGTCAAAGACCCATAGCTGGTGACAAAACCATAAAATAAATGGGGGGAAATGAATGGGAGGAGGAGAAGAGTGGGCCTGTTGCTCTGTATTGCCAGGGAAAAGCTGCAGTTCTTCATGGTGATGGCTGGGAAGGAGGCCCAGGGGACTGCTAGGTGATTGTGTGGAAGGTGCCCTCCTGTCTCTACCTCTTGTTTCTCCTTTGCTCTCTTTCCGTGTCTTTTTTTCTCTCCTTCTTTTCATTTGCTCTGCTTGATGGTGCCTCTCTCTCTCTCTCTCTCTCTCTCTCTCTCTCTCTCTCTCTCTCTCTCTCTCTCTCTCTCTCTCTCTCTCTCTCTCTCTCTCTCTCTCTCTCTCTCTCTCTCTCTCTCTCTCTCTCTCTCTCTCTCTCTCTCTCTCTCTCTCTCTCTCTCTCTCTCTCTCTCTCTCTCTCTCTCTCTCCCCCTCCCCCGTAGTGATTGTAATCTGAGGCTGTCAGGCTCCCAGTAATTGAAACTGAATAGATGAATCACTTAATTACCTAATAGCTGATTCTCCAAGAGCTGAATAATGAAGATAACAGAGAATGAAGTGGGCATGCAAAGCATAATTTCTCTAATTACACCATTGTTGTTGTTGTTGTTGTTTGTGTTGGTGGTAAAGGGGGGAATGTTGTTGTTGCCTAGTCATTCCCCCACATACTGTAGCCAACTTGACATACTGTAGCCTACTGTACAGTCCGCTTGCTTTGAAGTACCACCATGCAGAGATACAATATGTTCTACACCAGTAGTTCCCAAATTGTGGGGCGAAATTGGGTAGTGCATCATCAGTTCCTCTTGTCATGTTTGTCATTGTATACTTAGAGAGCTATTTATAACTTGTCAGAAATGTCCAGATCAACTAGCCCATGTTATTTAGGTTTTTTAGCTCATATATATGGTTGTAATTATTGTGTCACTCAAATATCACATGAATTGACATTAGACATGACAAAATGTATAGAATTGCAGGAAATAAGCTTTAACCCTGGGGGGGGGTTAGGTTTAGAATGTTCCCCAATGCTAGAAGGGAGGCCCCGAGTTAAAAAGTTTGGGAACCCCTGATCTACATAACGAGGACGTGATCAAGCTTGTACGATTAACAAGCTTAAGAGAAAAGGGACAAGAATGACAGTGTCGTATAGCGAGGGGGAGAGAACATGTTGAGAGAGAGAAAGTGTTTCTTCACGGAACTTTTATTCCCCTCTCTCAGCTCTTCTCTAATGATCTATGTTGATGTGGAGAGGGTGGAGCGGCCCCTGTCATGGCTTAGAGGTAACATGTAGCCAGCTAGCACTCCGCTCTGCTCAGCACAGGGATGGCAACATGTTTATTACTGAGGCTGGTAGGCTCACTGATGCCCAGCGGTGACAGGAGCCTTGGCTCAGTGCACGCTGACCTATAAAGGATATGAAAATGTTGCATTCCAGCCTCCATTTATTATTCATTAACCGGCTAACCTACCCCCTAGTCAGCAATTTTTAATATCTCGAAGAGGACTCGAGTGGTGGCTTTCGCATTTAGCTCACATTTCTGTTATTCATGAAACAGAATATAAATTATATTATTTTCCCTGCAATTCACTTCAAAGAGGTTTTTAACAAGTTTGTTTGGAAGTTGTTGTTACCCCCCTTATCTCCTACCTCTCCCTCCTCCCCTCTATCATTTTCTAACCAACTGGTCATTGTTTTTTCTTGCATCTCAGAAAGTCATTTGAAATGGCGACTCCATAAATGAACAGGGCGGGAGGTACGAGTTTTAATTAAGCAATCACTTGTTTTCATCCTGTCTCCCAGAGGACCTCTTAATGCTGAGCCACATTCAAATCAAACAGGAAACACAACCAAACAACAGCAGAGCCTAACAGAACCGTAGAACACTATTCTGGATTGGATATATGGCTCACTACAGGAACACAGCCATGTGTCCATGTGTCCTGGAGCAGACTGAGGCAGTCAGAGAAGGAGAGCTCTCAGGTTGGTTGTCGTTGGAAACACCCTAGTCTTTTTGTAAGGCGGGAGGGCAGCGGCTGGATTTACAGAGGAATTTATCCAGCCTAATGGAACAGTCAGAGTGAATGAAAGAATGCTACGGGGAAGGAGACAGGGAGCGAGGGAAACCAAATCATAGAAGGTACATTTATCTCGGGCCAATCTGGAGTTAGTCTGTTAGTGAACAGCAGGTAAATACGACCTGCTATGGTCCTGGTTCAGGACACACAGACAGGAAGGACATGAATGGAAAGCCTAGATACTATACTGTGTGTGGAAGGAGGGGAGGGGGGTTTGAGGTGATTACATTGGATGCCAGTCTTGTTCTCTTCTCCTGGAGACTTCCTAGTGTAGCAGGTCTGTGCTGCTTGGCCCACATTAATGTTCATGGAAAAGCAGCAGTTAGTTCCCCCTCTCCTTGGCCCCCTTCAGCCCAGTCTGATGACAGAGGACCATGCCAAATACTGGACTGGAAGCCCGCTCAAACATTCTCCCACATTTCCACCGTCCACGCATAGCTATGTGCCGTATGCATTTCTTATGAATGCATTTACCGTGTCACCATTAACTCAAACAGCACCGTTAAAGCTTCCCTTTGCATTTAGTAAATGTATAGCCCGCTTCTTCCTCAGCCCAACCCTCAATGGCATTTTATCTCTTTACAAAACGGAAACCAAAGTGTCTTGCTCAATACACTGGACATTAACATAAGCTACCTAACTCTCCAGAGCTATTATAGATCCAGAAGTAACAGCGGTTTGGCTGTGGGTTAGCAGGGATAGCCGTGACAGTGGGCCTGGGCTGCAGGATAATGACGGGTCAGCTGGAGAAAGCAGAGAGGAAGCCAACCCAGCTGGGCCCGCAGGCGGAGGGGTGGAGGGTGCAGCGGCCTGTCTGTGTGTGCTGGTGTTGGCAGGCCTCCCACTCAGCACACATCCATCTATCCATCCCCCTTTCTTTTTATCTTCCGTCTTCCTGTCTCTCTCAGCGTGTCTGTCAGGCTGTGAGAGACGTGTGTTTTCTGAGGGAGGATTTGGTACCTAAGTCCAGACCCAGGCTCAGACCCCTACCCCACTACACCCCACCCCCAATCAGGGCCCTGCCTGCCTCCTCTCCCCCAGCTCTCTACCACCCCCCACAGGTCTCCACACACCACACCCAGTCATGTATAATATCTAGATGTCCAGTGTTTTCCAACCCTGGTCTCCAGTGCCCCCAACAGTCCACATTTTTATTGTTACCCTAGACAAGCGCACCTGATTCCACTTGATTCCACATTATCTATCCACTCTGGACCAAGCATCAAGCCAGTAAACTGAAAACACAACCACTACACACCGCAAGTTCAATGTGGAAACCAATCAAACTGTTAAACACACATTGTCTCAGTTTTCAATCATCAAGCCCTCAATGAGCTCAATGAGGTGTGTTTGTCCAGGGCTATAATAAAAATGTGGACTGTTGAAGGTCCTGGAGGACCAGGGTTTGGAAACACTGGTCTAGAAAGCAAGTATGCATCTGCTAGTCCTGCAATTTTCTAGACCATTGATTTTTATATAGCAATTGAATATGTTGCTTTGTATTCATTCTTCAAGCCCTTGTGTTAACAAGGGCATAAATGGAAGGTGAGCTAGAATTTGGATTCTAGGCCAGGGCTGAGGGCTGCTTGGTGATTGGCCATCTTCCTTCTATCCCTGGTATCAACCCGGCACAGTGGCAGAGACTCCATTGATGTGGAAATCCTCTTAGCTGGACAGAGCAGCAGAGAGAGAGGCAGCAGCTGGCAGAATGCTCCACAGTGTAGCAGACCACAACAGCCTCTGTCCACACACAGCACAGAATGACACAGTGATTTACTCAGAGCACGACACCAAGCCTCAGAGTCATCACTGCAGCATCTCCCTCTCACACTGAGCGCCTGTGTAATGCAAAGTGACAACGCATCGCCCCCCTTTTAATGTATTTAGATACGGAGTGGTGGTGAATTGGATACAGTAGGTCTGTGTATGTGTGGAGGGATATTTTGTGTACGTGTGGAGGGATATTTTGTGTATGTGTGGAAGGATATTTTGTGTATGAGTGGAGGGATATTTTACTTGTTGTTTGATCCCTCTTTTTTGCAGTCATTGTCTCAAGTACTCACTGTGCAGATGGGAATAATGGAGCTGCAGACTCAAATAACCTCTGGGCTATAGCCAATATATGTAACATAACAAAGCTTAGTGTGCAGTCTGAGAGAAATGCTTATCATGCAGTCGAAGTGAATTGCATGGGCATAACCAGGATCAACAGAAGTCATTCTCTCCTTTCTCTAAGAATAACTTCTTGGTGGGGTCATTTGAAATCAGTGTATCTATCATTTCCCATTTCTTATCCAGCTGTCCAACCATCTCCGTCATCTCCATCTGGTTTGTGTACCAACACCATTTTCCACCTGAGGCGCAGAACATGCTATTATTTACTATCATACAGGGACCCAGGGGTTCTTGTAATCCTCTTACAATGTGGACGAGACAGAGATTGTTTTCTGACCCCTTGTCTGGCCCCGGGCACAGCCTTAGGACTAGCCCTAGTCCATGGTCCTCATCTCTTCCTGCTCCAACTCCAGTCTTTCTCCCCTGCCCCCACCCCAGCCTTCAAGCCCCAGCTCCAGCTCCAATTTTAGCCTCCAGCAGGGGACTCAGGGGAGGCCTGGGGCCATGTTTGCTGGTGATACATCAATAGGCATTATACCCTCTGTGGGATAAGCTCCAAAGGGAGGGCATAATCTTGGCAATGACTTTGAAGAGGGAAAAGGTTGTCATTGCTCCTCCGACCAGCCTGCCGTGAATGTTAACATGCTCTGAGCCCGGGCTGGGCTGGGCTCTGTCCATGATATGTGAGGTGCCAATGTCAGTCTACTGTAACCTCAAATGTCAAAAGCCTATAATGCCTATACCATTTGTCATAATAATAGAGTTAGTAGCAGTTTATCACTTCTATATACTGTATGTTAATAATCCATATTGTATCTGTACCAGGCATTGCCCTGTCTCTTGTTTTTTTTTCTGGAGAATTCTTAGCATATTAATTCCTTCAGGTGATGACCTGATGATTACTGGGCCAGGTAAGACTATGACACTTTAACCTGAAGACAGAACCACATAGATGAACAAATACTGAGCTACAGATCCACCTCATCGGAGGGGTTTCCTTTCCACTGTAAAACTGTGAGGGAACTGTGTGCGAATCATCATAAAAGTGAGCCCATCTATGGATTGGGGTTATTTACGCCACTATCTATGGGCTATGCAAATCAAAGAAAACCTATTCAAAGGTTATTTTTATGCTGCCATCCAATGTACCTTGTGTGGTTAATCCCCTTTCCTCGATACCTGTATTTACAAACAAGATCAAATATTTACCTCTTCTTTCACCTGAACTTGTATTTATAATCAATCAATCAATCAATCAAATGAATTTTTATCACAGCTTAATTTAAACCACTCCTCTTCTATTCCTCCAAATCTGGCAGCCAAGAAAAAGGTCTGTGTTAGAGAATCCTGAAACTGTATAAGTGCGAACGAGAGACCAACAGAATGGCAGGGCTGCTAGTCAGGCATCTCAAAGGCCTAATACAAGGCTTTTAACTGAACAGGCAACTCGAATGGCCATGCCTCCACATCTACAGCTACAGAAGTCATATAATTTTGGGTCTGTTAAGTTGGCTGTTTAGTTTGTATCCTTCTGTTTACTTAGCCACTGCATGCACCAGTACTGTGGAAAGTTCTGGTAGGGAAAAGTCAGAAAACAGTCACACACATGGTGGTAGCTAATCCCAATGGCACCATCAAGTTCCCACCACAACCCATAAATGCCTCCCACTCCTGTCCTCCCTGTTTCCCACACACCCCAGCCCAGGCTGGCCCAGTCCCCATCCCAGTGCCCTCTGAGTGGTGCGGCGGGTCGGGGCTGGTTCCTCTCATCTCCCAGGCCCATTTTCCCACACTGATCGTCTACGCAGAAGAGACACAGTTAGCCAGGCCTGTTAGATGAATGGCTGCTCCGCCACCACGCCACGCCAGGCCCCTCCATATGTTCCTCTCTCTCTATGGTGAGTGATCATTAGCCCTGTGGCGGGCTGTCCTCCCCAGCTCTGGCTCCGTCCATCAGCCTGCGGCCATCCCCTACTCTCTTCCTCTGTTCCCCCGCTCCAGGGAGCCACAGCGCTCTGATATTAGGAGTTTAATTCTAAGTTTATGGAAAGCCGGGTGACAACAGTCAGAGGGACTCAAAGCCCAGTGTGTGTCTCAGAGGAAAGGAAGGTAGATAGAAAGACACTCTGCTGTGTGTGGACATGCATGCTGGCTGCAGGGCAAATCTTTTGTTTTCAGGAGGATCATATTTCTAACAGATAAAATGCTCAATGCACAGAGTCCTAAGTTATTGATTGGTTCTCTACATTCATCTCATTTTTTAGAAGTTGTTTGCTCAGCTTTCGATTGGCTCTGCCCGCTCTATTTCTCTCTCTCTTTCTCCCTCTGTTGTTTCAGTCCCAGTGGAAAAGTTGTTGGCTTTGCTTATTTTCTTCCAAGACACAATCATGAAGGACAGTTAAAAAAAATCTAATGATTCCATTGTGATGTAATTATAAAGCTGTGTGAATGTGCTCCATTTTAATGATCATATTTTTTACGTGTAATGTTTGCAGTTTGAGAGCATATTTGAACTATCAAATTATTTGCTTTCTACATAATGTGGCTGTCTGATGAGGCACTCAAAGTGAACTCTCCTCATTTCTTGTGAATGGGATGATAATCTTGTCACCTCCCTCTCCTCTCCTTTCCATAAACCACAGGCATTATCCACCAGATGAAAGGAGACTATGAGACTGCACTTAAACTCCACAAAACCCACCTCTCCATCACCCAGGAGCTCAGTGACTATGCTGCCCAGGGCCGGGCCTACGGTAACATGGGCAATGCCTACAACGCGCTGGGGGCCTTTGACCAGGCCGTACGCTACCACCGCCAGGAGCTACAGATCTCCATGGAGGTCAATGACCGGGCCTCACAGGCCTCCACCCATGGTAACCTGGCCGTGGCCTACCAGGCCCTGGGGGCCCACGATCGTGCCCTGCAGCACTACCAGAACCACCTCAATATCGCCCGTGAGCTGCGAGACGTCCAGAGCGAGGCTCGCGCCCTCGGCAATCTGGGAAACTTCCACTGCTCCCGGGGAGAGTTCCCCCAAGCCGTGCCCTACTACGAGCAGTACCTCCGCTTGTCCCCTGACCTCCAGGACATGGAGAGTGAGGGGAAAGTCTGCCACAACTTGGGCTACGCCCACTACTGCCTGGGAAGCTATCAGGACGCTGTCAAGTACTATGAGCAGGACCTGGCTCTGGCTAAGGACCTGCATGACAAGCTGAGCCAGGCCAAGGCCTACTGTAACCTGGGACTGGCCTTCAAGGCTCTGGGTGACTTCACCAAGGCAGAGGAGTGTCAGAAGTACTTGCTCTCTCTAGCCCAGTCTCTTAATAATGCACAGGCCCGCTTCAGAGCCCTGGGCAACCTGGGGGACATCTTTGTCTGCAAGAAGGACGTGACTGGGGCTATCCAATTCTATGAGCAGCAGCTGGCCCTGGCTCACCAGGTGAGATTCTCTGGCTCCTGTTTTTAATCTGTCATAGTCACAGGAAAGGTCTCCACTTTGTCTGCATACAGTAAGAGAGATTAACGTTATATACTGTAAGTCTAGCACTCCATTGATTTTGCAAGGCAGGCTGTTTATGTAAGGCTGTTGATGTTGAATATTTGCTGATGCACTGAAATCCTATCTGTGCTTTGTTTCAGGTGAAGGAGCGCAGGATGGAGGCGTGTGCCTACGCGGCCCTGGGTGCCACCTACAGACTGGTGCAGAAGTACGACAAGGCTCTGGGCTACCACACCCAGGAGCTGGAGGTGTACCAGGAGCTGGGCGATGTGCCTGGGGAGTGTAAAGCCCACGGCCACCTGGCAGCCGTCTACATGGCCCTGGGGAAGTACGCCATGGCCTTCAAGAGCTACGAGGAGCAGCTAGAGCTGGGCCGCAGACTGAAGGACCCCGGGGTAGAGGCCCAGGTCTATGGCAACATGGGCATCACCAAGATGAATGTAGGGGTGATGGAGGAGGCTATAGGCTACCTGGAACAGCAGCTGGCCACCCTCCAGCAGCTGAGTGGCAACGAGGCCGTGCTGGACCGGGGTAGGGCCTATGGTAATCTCGGAGACTGTTACGAGGCCCTAGGGGACTTTGAAGAGGCCATTAAATACTATGACCAGTACCTGTCTGTGGCCCAGAGCCTTAACCGGATGCAGGACCAGGAGAAGGCCTACCGAGGCCTGGGGAATGGACACAGGTCAGTGACATCTCTCAGTAGCCCTTACTAGACATCCTTAGAAACCTGTAACATGATTGGTTATACCTCCTTATCAGGTCACTAAGTAAGTCAGTTATGCTTATTTAGATGATGTGCCCATGGGGGCCTCATTGGTTTTGTTTTGTCACTCAGGTACAGTGCCTTGCGAAAGTATTCGGCCCCCTTGAACTTTGCGACCTTTTGCCACATTTCAGGCTTCAAACATAAAGATATAAAACTGTATTTTTTTGTGAAGAATCAACAACAAGTGGGACACAATCATGAAGTGGAACAACATTTATTGGATATTTCAAACTTTTTTAACAAATCAAAAACTGAAAAATTGGGCGTGCAAAATTATTCAGCCCCCTTAAGTTAATACTCTGTAGCGCCACCTTTTGCTGCGATTACAGCTGTAAGTCGCTTGGGGTATGTCTCTATCAGTTTTGCACATCGAGAGACTGAAATTTTTTCCCATTCCTCCTTGCAAAACAGCTCGAGCTCAGTGAGGTTGGATGGAGAGCATTTGTGAACAGCAGTTTTCAGTTCTTTCCACAGATTCTCGATTGGATTCAGGTCTGGACTTTGACTTGGCCATTCTAACACCTGGATATGTTTATTTTTGAACCATTCCATTGTAGATTTTGCTTTATGTTTTGGATCATTGTCTTGTTGGAAGACAAATCTCCGTCCCAGTCTCAGGTCTTTTGCAGACTCCATCAGGTTTTCTTCCAGAATGGTCCTGTATTTGGCTCCATCCATCTTCCCATCAATTTTAACCATCTTCCCTGTCCCTGCTGAAGAAAAGCAGGCCCAAACCATGATGCTGCCACCACCATGTTTGACAGTGGGGATGGTGTGTTCAGCTGTGTTGCTTTTACGCCAAACATAACGTTTTGCATTGTTGCCAAAAAGTTCAATTTTGGTTTCATCTGACCAGAGCACCTTCTTCCACATGTTTGGTGTGTCTCCCAGGTGGCTTGTGGCAAACTTTAAACAACACTTTTTAT
The DNA here is from genome assembly GCF_057628025.1 of Oncorhynchus mykiss. Taxonomy (NCBI): domain Eukaryota; kingdom Metazoa; phylum Chordata; class Actinopteri; order Salmoniformes; family Salmonidae; genus Oncorhynchus; species Oncorhynchus mykiss. Next base: position 59,893,327 of record NC_143032.1, on the reverse strand, counting down.
GGATAGCATGGAATGGCTTTCTTCTTGCCACTCTTCCATAAAGGCCAGATTTGTGCAATAAACAACTGATTGTTGACCTATGGACAGAGTCTCCCACCTCAGCTGTAGATCTCTGCAGTTCATCCAGAGTGATCATGGGCCTCTTGGCTGCATCTCTGATCAGTCTTCTCCTTGTATGAGCTGAAAGTTTAGAGGGACGGCCAGGTCTTGGTAGATTTGCAGTGGTCTGATACTCCTTCCATTTCAATATTATCGCTTGCACAGTGCTCCTTGGGATGTTTAAAGCTTGGGAAATCTTTTTGTATCCAAATCCGGCTTTAAACTGCTTCACAACAGTATCTCGGAACTGCCTGGTGTGTTCCTTGTTCTTCATGATGCTCTCTGCGCTTTTAACGGACCTCTGAGACTATCACAGTGCAGGTGCATTTATACGGAGACTTGATTACACACAGGTGGATTGTATTTATCATCATTAGTCATTTAGGTCAACATTGGATCATTCAGAGATCCTCACTGAACTTCTGGAGAGAGTTTGCTGCACTGAAAGTAAAGGGGCTGAATAATTTTGCACGCCCAATTTTTCAGTTTTTGATTTGTTAAAAAAGTTTGAAATATCCAATAAATGTCGTTCCACTTCATGATTGTGTCCCACTTGTTGTTGATTCTTCACAAAAAAATACAGTTTTATATCTTTATGTTTGAAGCCTGAAATGTGGCAAAAGGTCGCAAAGTTCAAGGGGGCCGAATACTTTCGCAAGGCACTGTATCATATGGCAAAATGGCATATAACATATAACATGGCAAAATGTGTAGAATTGCAGGAATAAGCTTTAAAACTTTTCTTTCTGCCAACAAGAGGGGTGTGGACAGTTTGGGGTTGCATCTGTGGAGGTTTGTTACTTCGCCAATAAAGAACATATCCATCCTGACCTTTGCCACCCAGGACATTTGTGTGACCGAACCTTCTCAAATAGTAGTTGAGCACCCCTGCCCTGTAGTGACTCCTGTTTTTTAACTGAATGAGTTACTTAGATAGTGTTCTAGGTAAGCTGTGCCATCTGTCCAAATGACCTCTTCTTGAAGTAGTGATTGGACTAAAGTGTCACTAAAGGATTGGCTTGGGAATACATGGTGTCTCTGCAGCACAAAAACCCTGCTCTAGCTCTGGTGGGAAATCTGTGGTTGGATGAAAGCACTAAAACCATGAAACCTCTTACTGCCTGTTATGAACAGCTAATATCTTAATCATAGAGGAAGAGTACTGCTGATGAAAGTATATATAGAACTTTAATTAGCATTTTTCTCATTTGAATAACATTTAAAAGCAAGGCGTCATATTTCAAATGCACTCCTAAGCTTCCGTTGCGAGCAGAAAGCCATTCTGCCTTTGAATAAGTTGCCGATATCAATTTCCTCTGGTTGTTGCGGTGACAGATCATTTGCTTTGACTGGGTATTACTAATAATCATAGTAATCCTGCTTTGCATAATCTTTTTTCTTTTTGTGCCCGCTGCTGTTTTCCTGCTTGTGTTGGCGCTTCCATTTCCAGGACCACCCTAGTTTAGAGACACCTCGACGGTCGGTGTTGTGGATCGGGAGGCTCAGCGAGGCTGGTGCTGGCTGCTTCAGCACTGAGCCTACTGGCCCCCAGCTGATCGGTATGCAAAGAGGCTTTGCCTGACAGACGTCTGAAACCGGGGGAACTGCAGCTAATTCAAGACAACTCTTTTCTTCTCTTTCTCTCTCCCCTGTGTGTGTCTGAGAGCTGATAACATCCTGTGAGAATACGCTGTGAAACAAAACACGGCAGCAGCAATGGAATTCTCATTTCAGACATGATTTGTCCCCTTATTGTGCATCATCAACATGCCACCATAACAATCAGACAGAACCCTGCATTAGCCATGCATGAGCTGAGAGGTGAAGAATGTACATCAGACTCCTACCTTCCTCACTTCCTATCTCTCTCTCTCTCTCTCTCTCTCTCTCTCTCTCTCTCTCTCTCTCTCTCTCCCATAGCCTTTAGTGAACCAGCTCTCTTTAAAATAGAACATTAATTAAGCTAAAGCCTTTTATTATTTTAATGGTCCTTTTCAAGCGACATCCGGTAGTTGTTGCTCCGCCTGTGAATGTGAAAATTGTCTATTTGCAGGGTTTCTGTGCAGAGTGTTCAAGAGAACAAAACCTGGGTTTGAATGCAGGTCTTATTGATGTGTAGGCCTATTCACAGAGAGAGACAGAACCTGTATCGTCCATGTGACATCCCTCTAATCTAGGCCAAGTGGAGGGTGAATTATATTATCTAGCACCCCCCAACCCATTGCATCATTAACCCATCAACCCTGCTTCATTCCCCTGCAGCCCCTTTTCTCTTCCTCTACACACACACACACACACACACACACACACACACACACACACACACACACACACACACACACACGCACACAGTCCTCCGAGAGTCATCTGCCGTGCTTTTTGTTGGGTATCTGAATATTCATTCCCACTGAAACGATGCAGAGCTTGGCAAATGGCAAATGTGATGTGTGTTTCTCATTCTTCCATAATAGCACAGTGTGGCCATATGTGCAGATTAGATCATAGCTGTTCTACTATCCCCCTGATAGGAGATAAGCAGAGAGAGGAACAAGGTTACTGTGAGAGGAGTGTACTTGGAGGACACAGTCTCTGTGGCACGAGTCTGTTTGTTCATATTGAGGAGCAGATGGCAATTACGGGCCTTTCTAGTAGGCATATAATATATCCCATCTCTGTCCCAGTCTGCCCAGTTGACCCTGCATATCTCCATCCTTCCCCTACTGTTTGACTTTCCCTCGTTAAGCCCCTCTGTGTCTCCCCCTGCAGGGCGATGGGTAACCTGCAGCAGTCCCTGGTGTGTTTTGAGAAGCGTCTGGTGGTGGCCCATGAGCTGGGGGAGTGTGGAGGGAAGGCCCAGGCTTACGGGGAGCTGGGGGCGCTCCACAGCCAGTTGGGGAACTATGAACAGGCCATCTCCTGTCTGGAGCGCCAGCTAGGCATCGCCCGTGACACCCAGGACCGCCCACTAGAGGGCGACGCCAGCTGTGGCCTGGGCGTGGTCTACCAGTCCATGGGAGAGTACGAGACGGCCCTGCGCTGCCACCAGAGTGACCTGGAGATCGCAGAGGAGACGGGCAGGCCCGCCCGACAGGGCCGTGCCTATGGCAACCTGGGCCTCACCTACGAGTCGCTAGGCAACTATGAGCGTGCAGTGGTGTTCCAGGAGCAGCATCTGAGTGTTGCAGCTCAGACCAATGACCTGGCGGCCAAGACCCTAGCCTACGGCAGTCTGGGGAGGACACACCACGCACTGCAGAACTACTCACAGGCTGTCATGTACCTGCAGGAAGGTGAGCAGCGGGTTGGGGAATAGGAGGAAGGGGGGATACTCATATAGATATGTAGACTTTAGTGACATGAATGGTGCTGTGACAGCTTCCAACGGAGATGGAATATACAGTGCCTTGCGAAAGTATTCGGCCCCCTTGAACTTTGCGACCGTTTGCCACATTTCAGGCTTCAAACATAAAGATATAAAACTGTATTTTTTTGTGAAGAATCAACAACAAGTGGGACACAATCATGAAGTGGAACGACATTTATTGGATATCTCAAACTTTTTTAACAAATCAAAAACTGAAAAATTGGGCATGCAAAATTATTCAGCCCCCTTAAGTTAATACTTTGTAGCGCCACCTTTTGCTGCGATTACAGCTGTAAGTCGCTTGGGGTATGTCTCTATCAGTTTTGCACATCGAGAGACTGACATTTTTTCCCATTCCTCCTTGCAAAACAACTCGAGCTCAGTGAGGTTGGATGGAGAGCATTTGTGAACAGCAGTTTTCAGTTCTTTCCACAGATTCTCGATTGGATTCAGGTCTGGACTTTGACTTGGCCATTCTAACACCTGGATATGTTTATTTTTGAACCATTCCATTGTAGATTTTGCTTTGTTTTGGATCATTGTCTTGTTGGAAGACAAATCTCCGTCCCAGTCTCAGGTCTTTTGCAGACTCCATCAGGTTTTCTTCCAGAATGGTCCTGTATTTGGCTCCATCCATCTTCCCATCAATTTTAACCATCTTCCCTGTCCCTGCTGAAGAAAAGCAGGCCCAAACCATGATGCTGCCACCACCATGTTTGACAGTGGGGATGGTGTGTTCAGCTGTGTTGCTTTTACGCTTTTTTCAGCTGTGTTGCATTGTTGCCAAAAAGTTCAATTTTGGTTTCATCTGACCAGAGCACCTTCTTCCACATGTTTGGTGTGTCTCCCAGGTGGCTTGTGGCAAACTTTAAACAACACTTTTTATGGATATTTTTAAGAAATGGCTTTCTTCTTGCCACTCTTCCATAAAGGCCAGATTTGTGCAATATACGACTGATTGTTGTCCTATGGACAGAGTCTCCCACCTCAGCTGTAGATCTCTGCAGTTCATCCAGAGTGATCATGGGCCTCTTGGCTGCATCTCTGATCAGTCTTCTCCTTGTATGAGCTGAAAGTTTAGAGGGACGGCCAGGTCTTGGTAGATTTGCAGTGGTCTGATACTCCTTCCATTTCAATATTATCGCTTGCACAGTGCTCCTTGGGATGTTTAAAGCTTGGGAAATCTTTTTGTATCCAAATCCGGCTTTAAACTTCTTCACAACAGTATCTCGGACCTGCCTGGTGTGTTCCTTGTTCTTCATGATGCTCTCTGCGCTTTTAACGGACCTCTGAGACTATCACAGTGCAGGTGCATTTATACGGAGACTTGATTACACACAGGTGGATTGTATTTATCATCATTAGTCATTTAGGTCAACATTGGATCATTCAGAGATCCTCACTGAACTTCTGGAGAGAGTTTGCTGCACTGAAAGTAAAGGGGCTGAATAATTTTGCACGCCCAGTTTTTCAGTTTTTGATTTGTTAAAAAAGTTTGAAATATCCAATAAATGTCGTTCCACTTCATGATTGTGTCCCACTTGTTGTTGATTCTTCACAAAAAAATACAGTTTTATATCTTTATGTTTGAAGCCTGAAATGTGGCAAAAGGTCGCAAAGTTCAAGGGGGCCGAATACTTTCGCAAGGCACTGTATATCTGACAGGAATGAATTATCTTGAAGTAGAGCCAAGTATAATTCTACCAAGAGCAGCATTTTTTTTTAAAGCTTATATTTTGTAATGCTACATTTTTTCTGTGTGTTTTCGTCTGTTTTTTATTAGTTTGTGTGAGGATTTTTTTGTGTGAGGATAGTTGCCATTGTGTGTGTGTGTGTGTGTGTGTGTGTGTGTGTGTGTGTGTGTGTGTGTGAGCTCATCCCTGTGTTGCATGCCGAGGCATTTAGCATGTTTACAGACTGCAATTCTTCACACCTATATCCCCTTTGAAATGAGCTGCCAAAGGATCTTTTCACACACTGTGGCTGGCAGAGTCCTGCCTCTCACGCTTCATTGTCCTCTACAGATGATGGTGAAATGAAAAGCTGCAGCCTTGGCTCTCTAGAATTCATTATGTCAATAAGAGTGTAGGGATTGTTTGTCATAGGTAGGACGTGACAAGAAACAGCTTGCAGAACTCTGAGAGTGCTGTAGGGGGAGTGGCCATCAGTGCCATTAGCAGCCGTTATGCAGAGGCACACCCAGGGCATTACTCCCCAAAGCCTGTTTGCATACAGGGAGAATGATCATCTCCTCTCCTCCAAGCCACCGGTGCTTGTAGTGACCTAGACATTGTTTCAGCCCTGCTTGTTGGGTTTTAATGGAAACAAAGGAGGCAGGCCACTCTATCTCTTCCCTGTCCTCTTACTGTCCCCTACTCTGTCCTTGTATTGTTCTTTGGTCCAGCTTTGAAAAAGCACACTACTACTTTTCCTATTCTTGACAGCCAATTATTTCTAGCCAACCTACCCAGACCAAAAAGTTGGCGCATTTTTTTGCTTCTGTTTTCCTTTTTTCTTTTTTTTATGCTGCACGCTTGTTTTTTTGTTTTCACATCCTGAAAAATATTAATTGGAAGGAGGCCTAGGAAAGGAGCTCCACTCGAGTGCCTATAGTGACAGCATGTGACTTCAGCAGTGTGTGTGTGTGTGTGTGTGTGTGTGAGAGACACAGCAGATTTAATGCCTGCAGTATTTTCATCATATAATTTATAATTAGGTAACACTTTGTGAGGCTTTATTCTCTTTACAGTCACAATGCCTTGTGTTTGTGTGTGTATTTATACAGGAGTGTGTATCGCCCTGCTGCAAGCCTGTGTGTGTGTAAAGTCACAGGGTGCATGGGCCCCCGGAGCTGTAGTGAATCTCTTCACCAGCTGTCAGGCAGCCATTAAAGTGGTCTCTAGTTGCTCTTCATAATGTAGCCAGTCACAGAGCCACCATCACTTCCTCATTCAGCCACCACTATGTGACTGTGCCTGCAGGGCACACCAAATGCACACATAGTGACAGTCACACTGACAGTGACGACATGAGAGTGACACAGAAGTTAGGGGAGAGAACACAAAGGGAAGCATGTAAAAAAGAGATGGAGAGAGGACGCGATTCAGACACAGTATTCACACCCCTTTACTTTTTTCACATTTTGTTGTCTTACAGTCTGAATTTAAAATGTATTAAATGGAGATATATTTTATCACTGGCCTACACACAATACCCCATAATGTCAAAGTGTAGTTTTTTTTGTTTTTTTTATGGATTAAAAATGAGAAGCTGAAATGACTTGAGTCAATAAGTATTCAACCCCTTTGTTATGGGAAGTCTAAATAAGTTCAGGAGTAAAAATGTGCTTAACAATTCACATAATAAGTTGCATGGACTCACTCCTTTGTGCAATAATAGTGTTTAACATGATTTTTTTATGACTACCTCATCTCTGTACCCCACACATACAATTACCTGTAAGGTCCCTCAGTCCAGCAGTGAATTTCAACCACACACTCAAACACGAAGACCAGGGAGGTTTTTCAATGCCTCGCAAAGAAGGAGACCTATTGGAGATGGGTAAAACAGCACACTTGGAATGTCCCTTTGAACATGCTGAAATGAATAACTTGGATGGTGTATCAACATACCCAGTCACTACAAAGATACAAGCATACTTCCTAACACAGTTGTCGGAGAGGAAAGAAACCGCTCAGGAATTTCACCATGAGGCCAATGGTGACTTTAAAACAGTTACAGCGTTTAATGGCTGTGAAAGGAGAAAACTGAGGATGAATTGACAACATTGTAGTTACTCCACAATACTAACCTAATTGACAGTGTGAATAGAAGGAAGACTGTACAGAATAATATTCTTAAACATCCATCATGTTTGCAACAAGGCACTAAAGTAATACTGCAAAAAATGTGGCAAAGCAATTCACTGTAAAATCCAAAATAACACATTACTGAGTACCACCCTCCATATTTTCAAGCATAGTGGTGGCTGCATTATGGGTATGCTTGTAATTGTTAAGGACTGGGGAGTTTTTCAGGATAAAAAACAAATGTAATGAAGCTAAGCACAGGCAAAATTCTAGAGGGAAATCTGGTTCAGTCTGCTTTCCACCAGACACTGGTGACACTCACAGAGATGAGTTCACCTCTCAGTATGACAATAACCTAAAACCCAAGTCCAAATATACACTGGAGTGTATATCAGAAATATCAAAACAAGCATTATCAGAACGAACAATGTCAGAGTCCGGAATATAAATACAGTATGAATCTAAATGGTGTGAATAGACAGTATGGGCAGTATATTAATAGAACAGATGTGTACAGCAGTAGTTATATAGTAGTTATATAGAATGAGCCATGACTAGAATACAGTGCATACAAAGTAGGTAAAATAGTATGTAAACTGTTTTTCAGTCTCTCGGTCCCGGCTTTGATACACCTGTACTGTCTTAAGTCTGCTAGATGGTAGCAGGGTTAACAGGCTGTGGCTCGGGTGGCTGAGGTGCTTGATGATCTTCTTGAACTTCCTATGACACCGGGTGCTGTAGATGTTTTAGAGGGCGGGCATTGTGCCCCCAGTGATGCGTTGGGCTGACCACACCACCCTCTGGAGAGCCATGCGGTTGTGGGCAATGCAGCAGGTGGTGATGCAGGGCGACAGGATGCTCTTGATGGCTTATCCGTAGAAGTTTGTGAGGGTCTTAGGGGCAATGCAGCAGGTGGTGATGCAGGGCGACAGGATGCTCTCGATGGCTTATCCGTAGAAGTTTGTGAGGGTCTTAGGGGCAATGCAGCAGGTGGTGATGCAGGGCGACAGGATGCTCTCGATGGCTTATCCGTAGAAGTTTGTGAGGGTCTTAGGGGCAATGCAGAATTTCTTTAGACTCCTGAGGTTGAAGAGGCGCTGTTGCACCTTTTTCACGCCGGCGTCGATGTGGTGGGACCATTTCAGGTCCTTGGTGAAGCTTTTGACCCTCTCCACTGCGGCCCCGTCGATGTGGATTCGATGTGGATAGGGGTGGGATCTCTCTACACCACTCTGCCAGGGCACTAACCTTCTCCCTGTAGGCTGTCTCGACATTGTTGGTGATAAGGCATACCACTGTTGTGTCGTCAGCAAACTTGATGTTAGAGTTGGAGTCGTGGGTGAACAGGGAGTATAGGATGGGGCTGAGCACACACCCCATGGGGGCCACTGTGTTAAGGATCAGCGTGAAGGAGATGTTGTTGCCTACCCTCAGGGCAGTTTGGGCAGTTTGCAGTGCAGTAGCTATCAAGTCATCAATGGATCTGTTGGCACGTTATGCAAAACATGCAGGTTTTTCAATTGCCTTTGAAGCATCATCATGAGAGAGAGAGAGAGAGAGAGAGAGAGAGAGAGAGAGAGAGAGAGAGAGAGAGAGAGAGAGAGAGAGAGAGAGAGAGAGAGAGAGAGAGAGAGAGAGAGAGAGAGAGAGAGAGAGAGAGAGAGAGAGAGAGAGAGAGAGAGAGAGAGAGAGAGAGAGAGAGAGAGAGAGGTGAAGGGTGATTTCAATCCGTTTTCTCTCTCAAGCTCCCGACACTAATGAGACCTGAGTTGTCCCTGCTAGTGATGTCAAGATGAAATGGGCTACTGAGGCTAGAGGAGTCCAGTCACACACAGAGAGGGAGAAAGAGAGAGATTCTGAAGGAAAGGAAGAAAGCTGGAGTAGGGAGAAAGAGGGCAGAGAGGGAGTTGGGGTTATGGGGGAATGTTAATGCTCACACACATTGCACCGATTGTGGATCTCACGTTCGTCTGTTGATCATTCAGCGCGCTGTGTTTTAGGGACCACCTGCTGTAGACATTTGACTGCCAACATTTTTCACACAATTCTACAATTATTGGTTTGCAAATTACGTTCAGTGGTGCTAAGTACTCTCGGCCAGCAAACACTGTTGGTGTGTCTGAGCCCTTAAGGAGAGAGGGGAAGTGTTGCAGGCTTCAAAGGCGCCCGCCTCTCTGAAGGTGTACTCACAGAGCAGTGCAGATGTCTGGGGAGTGAGGGTCAACTCCATTTCAATTCCAGTCAATTCAAAAAGTGAACCAAACTTCAATTCAAATTCAAATGTTCCTCATTGACCATGGGGGCCTGGTGGAATACGAGGTTGGGTATTCCTTCCTGGTCACGCTCTCAGGAATGTCTGGAAACGCAGAGAGAGTGAGACGAGGGCCGCTTGATACACAACATGACCAAAAGTATATGGACACCTGCTCATCGAACATCTCATTCCAAAATCATGGGCATTAATATGGAGTTGGTCCCCCCTTTGCTGCTATAACAGCCTCCACTCTTCTGGGAAGGATTTCCACTAGATGTCGAAACATAGCTGCGGGGACTTGCTTCCATTAGTGACGTCGGGCACTGATGTTGGGCGATTAGGCCTGGCTCACAGTCGCTGTTCCAATTCATCCCAAATGTGTTCATTGGGGTTGATGTCAGAGGTCTGTGCAGGCCAGTCAAGTTCTTCCACACTGATCTCGTCAAACCATTTCTGTTTGAACCTCACTTTGTGCACGAAGACATTGTCATGCTGAAACAGGACCTTCCCCAAACTGTTGTAACAAAGTTGGAAGAACAGAATCATCTGGAATGTCATTGTATGCTGTAGTGTTAAAATTTCCTTTCTCTGGAACTAAAGGGCCTAGCTTGAACCATGAAAAACAGCCCCAGACCATTATTCCTCCTCCACCAAACATTACAGTTGGCACTATGCATTGGGGCAGGTAGCATTGTCCTGGCATCCGCCAAACACAGATTTGTCCTTAGGACTGCCAGATGGTGAAGCGTGATTCATCACTCCAGCGAGCACGTTTCCACTGCTCCAGAGGCCAATTGCGGTGAGCTTTACACCACTCTAGCCGACGCATGGCATTGCGCATGGTGATCTTGCGCATGGTGGGTGGCTGCTCGGCCACGGAAACCCATTCCATGAAGCTCCCGACGAACAGTTCTTGTGCTGACGTTGCTTCCAGAGGCAGTTTGGAACTCAGTAGTGAGTGTTTCATTCGAGGACAGACAATTCCGTTCTGTGAGCTTGTGTGGCCTACCACTTCGCTGCCGACCTGTTGCTCCTAGACATTTCTACTTGACAATAACAGCACTTGCAGTTGGCCGGGGCAGCTCTAGCAGGGCAGACATTTGATGGTGCCACGTTGAAAGCCACTGAACTCTTCAGTAAGGCCATTCTACTGCCAATGTTTGTCTCTGAAGATTGCATGACTGTGTGCTCAATTTTATACACCTGTCAGCAACGGGTGTGCCTGAAATAGCCGAATTCACTCATTTAAAGGGGTGTCCACATACTTTTCTATATATAGTGTATAATGGCCCATTTTCTCCCCCACACCAAAACGTGTTTCCCACTGGTCACAGAAGAATAGAAACGATACTTTATATCATTCTACCTAATATACACCTAGTATCCACAGCCTTGCATGGTCATCAGCCCAATTCAAAGCCCAGCTTGCGTGCTGTTAGCACCTCAAATGTGACATGTGGCCAAGTGCTTTGTCCTTTTTCATCATTTCCCTCCGTGGACTGTCTGTTTCATCACAGTAATTGGGTGAAACCAAGCAGTCGGCAGGCAGGCTGAGTACAGATGCAACAATGTGACATACGCATCACCGCTTGAGGGATTGAAACAGGAAAACAAACAGCATTCTCAACAGCTGATCTGACAAAGCCACGCTAAATGAACACGGGAAAAATATCCCTGTGTTTCTGCTGAATCTCAGAGGAAGTTTATGGACCAGTGTGATGAGCTACACAAAGAGTTTCAAGAGATGATGTATCTATCCTCTGTGTTTTGTATCTCCAGTGTGTGTGTGGTTAAGTGGATGATATGTGTTGGGTCTTTGCTCTAATATATGAGCGTGTAATCGAAGACAGAGTACGGAAGTGTTGTCTCTACACTCTATTAAACCTCTTATGTTTGGTTAGTCCTGCACATCCTTTATACAGAAGCGTTAAGTGTGTGTTTGTGTTTGCTCAGCCACTCGATCCTTACCATTGATTACTAGGTACCCAGATTAGTGCCCTAACAGCCTCTTACTGTGTGTGTGTGTGTGTGTGTGTGTGTGTGAGAGAGAGCCCCAGACTGAGATGTACTTTTACAACTGAGGCCAAATATTCAAGCCTGTTCACTGTCAGAATATCAGTACCACGCTATGCTTACATCTGTTACCCTGAACGATACCTGAGTGCCTGACCATAGCTCTAAATTATTTATAATCCCTCTCTCTGTCTCTTTATTTCTCTTGCTCTCTCTTTCTTTCCTCCCTCCCTCTCCAGGCCTACGACTGGCAGAGCAGCTGGCTCGGCGTGAGGACGAGGCTAAGATCCGCCATCGTCTGGGGCTGTCTCTGTGGGCCAGTGGGAACCTGGAGGAGGCACAGCACCAGGTAAAAATCTGACATGAACCTCTCCTCACACACAGCATACACACTACACAGGGTTACACTTACACACTCACATCTGTATGTGTCGAGAGAGAGATCATGTATAGAAAGGGAGAAGGAAAGTGAAACATTATGGAGCGATGAGGGAAGAAGATGGACTGATGGAGGGAGCGAAAGGAAGGTTGTTTAAGTGATTGTTTAAGATTTAAAAAGATTGCTATCATCACACCATTTTAGTTGTGTTTCCATCAGTTATTCATGTTGTTCTCATTTGTCATTCTGAGAAAGAGAGAGAGGGGGAAAGGGAGAGTGAGAGGAGAAACAACATTGTACATACCACAAATACTGTATGTATCTGTTTATTTAGATCCCCTACTATTCGTACTAGTATTTGCACATTGCTAAAACACTGTACATAGCTGATGATAATATAACACTTGAAAAGTCTTTATTTTTTTTTTACTTTTTGAGTGCAATATTTACTGTGTCCTCACTTTTGTTTGTTTATTTCACTTGCTTTGGAATTGTAAACACGTTTCCCATGCCAATAAAATTCATTTTGAATCGAATTGAATTGAATTGAGAGAGAGACAAAGGAGACAATTCTGCTTGAACACAACTCAATTCTGTTCAGTTTATCCAGTTCCTGAATCTGTAAACTCTATCTTCTCTCTTTCCTCTCTGTCAACATCTAGTACAAGGACCTTATCCCCATACCCCTCAGGCTTACCTTGTCAAACAGATGTTAGCCAAAGCAACAGTATTTTGTCACACCCCAGTTCATTCCCAGTGAATTCAGTAATGTTTGGGATATTTTCTCCAGTCATTGTAGGGTGTGTTGTTGTTGTTGGAAAAAGGAAAGGACGTAGTTGTTCTCAGAGTATAGATGAGATGATTATTCATGAGGAAGCAGGGAGGGTGGTACTGCTGGTGGCATAGCTATATGACCTTGGTAAATACCCTGACCCACTTCAGGGCTGATTTACATAGCGCACTATGTCCCACTACGCAGTATTACTGCACTTGACATTCATACATCATCCGTACTGTTGGAATGAGATGACTTGGACCCATGTTCCTCTATATCCACATTTAAACACAAATGTGTTTTAATACCCTCACTCTGTTACGCCTTGTTCTCTGTGGGGGAGAGATTTCACCTGACGACACTTCAATCAGATTTGCGAGAATACATGGTGTCATTTTGTCACTGCTGGAGAGGATATGGGAATAATAGATGGAATGGAATGGATTTGATGTTTTACAGCTCATAACTTCTATCAGTGAGGGTGAACGTAGCCCAGGGGGGAAGACATGGTGAGAGTCATTTCAGGAATCGCACATGTGCAACTGTCATGGTGTGAAAATGTCAGATAAATGTAATGTTAAACATCAGTTATATTGGTTCATAAAAGGCCAGTGGTGTAAAGTACTTAAGTAAAAATACTTCAACGTACTACTTAAGTAGTTTTTTGGGGTATCTGTACATGACTTTACTATTTATATTGTTGACTTCTTTTACTTAATGCACTTTTTACTCCATACATTTTCCCTGAAACACAAAAGTACTCGTTACATTTTGAATGCTTAGCAGGGCAGAAAAGGGTCCAATTCACACACTCATCAAGAGAGCATCCCTGGTCCTCCCTACTGCCTCTGATCCAGTGGACTCACTAAACACAAATGCTTCATTTGTAAATGATGTCTGTGTGATTAGCTAACACAACGTGCCATTGGAACATTGCTGAGGAGTGATGGTTGCTGATAATGGGCCTCGGTACGCCTATGTAGATATTCCATTAAAATCTGCCGTTTCTAGCTACAATAGTCTTTTACAACATTAATGTCTACACTGTATTTCTGATCAATTTGATGTTATTTTAATGGACAAATAATTTGCTTTTCTTTACCCCAAACTTTTTAACGGTAGTGTATATATATTTTCAAACAGTCCATTTATATTTTCCAACAGGGCTATACATTTGGGTGAGGTTTTTTTCTCGCCTGAGTAGCCTCATTTCACTGCCAAAAATTAAATGAAACCATCTAGTGTTCAGCGAAATACAGTTGAAGTCAGAAGTTTACATACACCTTAGGCAAATACATTTAAACTCAGTTTTTCACAATTCCTGACATTTAATCCTAGTAAAAATTCCCTGTCTTAGGTCAGTTAGGATCACCACTTTATTTTAAGAATGTGAAATGTCAGAATAATAGTAGAGAGAATGAATTATTTCAGCTTTAATTTATTTTATCACATTCCCAGTGGTCAGAAGTTTACATACACTCAATTAGTATTTGGGAGCATTGCCTTTAAATTGTTTAACTTGGGTCAAACGTTTTGGGTAGCCTTCCACAAGCTTCCCACAATAACTTGGGTGAATTTTGTCCCGTTCCTCCTGACAGAGCTGGTGTAACTGAGTCAGGTTTATAGGCCTCCTTGCTCGCACACACTTTTTCAGTTCTGCTCACAAATTTTCTATGGGATTGAGGTCAGGGCTTTGTGATGGCCACTCCAATACATTGACTTTGTTGTCCATAAGCCATTTTGCCACAACTTTGGAAGTATGTTTGGGATCATTGTCCATTTGGAAGACCCATTTGTGATCAAGCTTTAACTTCCTGACTGATGTCTTGAGATGTTTCTTCAATATATCCACATAATTTCCCGTCCTCATGATGCCATCTATTTTGTGAAGTGCACCAGTCCCTCCTGCAGTAAAGCACCCCTGCAACATGATGCTGCCACCCCCGTGCTTCACGTTTGGGATGGTGTTCTTCGGCTTGCAAGCCTCCCCCTTTTTCCTCCAAACATAACAATGGTCATTATGGCCAAACAGTTATATCTTTGTTTCATCAGACCAGAGGACATTTCTCCAAAAAGTACAATATTTGTCCCCATGTGCAGTTGCAAACCGTAGTCTGGCTTTTTTTATGGCGGTTTTGGAGGAGTGGCTTCTTCCTTGCTGAGCAACCTTTCAGGTTATGTCAATAGAGGACTCGTTTTACTGTGGATATAGATACTTTTGTACCTGTTTCCTCCAGCATCTTCAAAATGTCCTTTGCTGTTGTTCTGGGATTGATTTGCACTTTTCACACCACAGTACGTTCATCTCTTGGAGACAGAACGCGTCTCCTCCCTGAGCGGTATAACAGCTGTGTGATCCCATGGTGTTTATACTTGTGTACTATTGTTTGTTCAGATGAACGTGGTACCTTTCAGGCATTTGGAAATTGCTCCCAAGGATTAACCAGACTTGTGGAGGTCTACAATTTATTTTATTGAAGTCTTGGCTGATTTCTTTTGATTTTCCCATGATGTCAAGCAAATAGGCACTGAGTTTGAAGGTAGGGCTTGAAATACATTCACAGGTACACCTCCAATTGACTCAAATTATGTCAATTAGCTTATCAGAAGCTTCTAAAGCCATTTTCCAAGCTGTTTAAAGGCACAGTCAACTTAGTGTATGTAAACTTCTGATCCACTGGAATTGTGATACAGTGAATTGTAAGTGAAATAATCTGTCTGTAAACAATTGTTGGAAAGATTACTTGTGTCATGCACAAAGTAGATGTCTTAACCGACTTGCCAAAACTATAGTTTGTTAAGAAGAAATGTGTGGTTTTTTCTTAACAAAGTGGTTGAAAAACAAGTTTTAATGACTCCAACCTTAGTGGATGTAAACTTCCGACTTCAACTGTAACAACACAATGTCAAATACAGGAAGCCACGTCAAATAATTAACATCCAATCACATTAACCGTTACTTTCTAGCCGGAATTCCACTAACGGTCCGTATGTACCCGGGAAAGCACCAAACAACAGAGGGACTTTGGACCATCAAAGAGGTGCGAATATGATGAGAACTACATTGATTTGGCCTTCACTTATGTTGGGAGTAGTGTCTTTCCTCAGCCACAGTGTTTTATGTGCAAAAGTACTATCTCACAACTCAATGAAGCCTTGTACTCTTGCACAGACATTTAGAAACAAAACATGCTAATTCGGAAAATAAGCCACGGCAGTTTTTTCAGTGATAATTAAGACGACTTTCGAGTAAGACATGTATAAAAGCAACAGATACCATTAATAAGAAGGGGTAAAAAGTGTCTTATATGATGAGCTACTGAGTGGACAGGCAAGCCCCATACTATTGTGGAGAACTTAATTCTTCCTGCTGCGGCGGATATGGCTGGGACAATGCTGGGGTAAAGGCAAAAAAAACAGACAATATACAGACAATGCCATCATCAAACAACACTGTTTCACGACGCATCAGTGACATGACAGGAGATGTTTTGAAACAATTACTGCTTCACATACAAGCCAGTGAATTATATGCCTTACAGCAGGATGGGTCAACAGACGTGGCGGGCCTGGCACAGCTCCTGGTATACGTCCGTTACGTTTATGGGGTGGTCAATTAAGGAAGACATCCTCTTCTGGAAACCAGAAGTACAGGACAGCTTTGTGACATAAAATGGACTTCGGTGGTCAAGATGTGTTGGTCTCTGTACTGATGGCACAAAAGCCATGACAGGAGACATAGTGGAGTGGTAACGTACGTGCGTGTAAGCAGTTACACTCTACGCCACTTGTGTACACTGCAGCATCCACCGAGGCTCTTACTGCCAAAGGAATGCCTGACAGCTTGAAAGACATTTTGAACACTACAGTGAAAATGGTTCACTTTGATAAAGCAAGGCCCTTGAACTCTTGTATATTTTCTGCACTGTGCAATGATATGAGCAGCGACCATGTAACGTTTTTTCAACATACAGAAGTGCGCTGGTTATCAAGGGACAAAGTATTGACACGTTTTTTGGAATTGAGAGACTTTACTGACCATCATTTTCACTTGTCTGACGTCTTGCATGATGACGAGTTTCTCACACGACTGGCCTACCTGGGTGACATTTTTTCTCGCCTGAATTATCTGAGTTTAGGTTATAGGGACTCTCCGCAACTATATTCAATGTGATGGACAAAATTGAGGCTATGATTTAGAAGTTGGAGCTCTTCTCTCTCTGCATTAACAAGGACAACACACAGGTCTTTCCATCATTGTATGATTTTTTTTGTGTGCAAATGAACTCAAGCTTATCAACAATGTGAAATTTGATATAGCAAATCACTTGAGTGAGTTGGGTGCGCAATTAGGCAGGTACTTTCCCGAAACAGACAACACAAACAACTGGATTCGTTATCCCTTTCATACCCTGCCTCCAGTCCACTTACTGATAGCTGAACAAGACAGCCTCATCAAAATTGCAACAAGCGGTTCTGTGAAAATTGAATTGAATCAGAAGCCACTGCCAGATTTCTGGATTGGGCTGCACTCAGAGTATCCTGCCTTAGCAAATCACGCTGTTAAGACTCTGATGCCCTTTGCAACCACGTATCTATGTGAGAAATGATTCTCGGCCCTCACTAGCATGAAAACTGAATACAGGCACAGACTGTGTGTGGGAAATTATTTAAGACTGAGACTCCAATACAACCCAACATTGCAGAGTTATGTGTATCCTTTCAAGCACACCCTTCTCATTAACCTGTGGTGAGATATTCACAATTTTTGATGAACAAATAAAGTTTTATATGTAAGATGGCTAGATAAAGAGCAAAATTATTGATTATTATTATATTATTATTTGTGCCCTGGTCCTATAAGAGCTCTTTGTCACTTCCCACGAGCCGGGTTGTGACAAAAACTCACACTCATTCTTACATTTATTAAACATATCATATAGTGTGTGTGTGGCAGGCTTACAATGATGGCAAAAAACAGCATTTGAGAGTGCGCTGACCCTGGTGCTAGAGGGGGTACGCAGCTGGAGGATGAATGTTTGAGGGGCTACAGGACTGTAAACAAGTTTGGGAACCACTGCTCTAGACTAACTTTTAGCTTCACGTTCTCAGAGGTAAGCTCGTCGTTTTTGGTCTCCAATTTGGTAAGCCGCTTATCGATGTCGGTCAACGACGTTTCCATATCCTTCATTTTGGGGGTTTCTGTCGCGATAGTGTTGCGATAGTTGACTGGACTTCTGTCATATATTCAGCTCTTACACTTGACACTGTGGAACGAAGTTTGGTCATGACATCCGAGCGTAATGTAGCCATTTCTGCGTGGATGGTGAATAATATCTCCATAACGTTAGCATCTGCCATCTTGTTGCTAGTCTTTGTCGTGTCTTCTTGTTTACCACTTCGTCTCATTTTCCCGGTTCCAGACATATCCAAGAAGGCCAACCAAATGTTGCTAAAGCCAGTAGGTGTGCAAAGTGTGTTCTCGTTTTGACAGATAAAAGGTTCAAACATATAAGTATCAAATCTTAGTGAAGATGCCTTGGAACACATCTTTACGTAGCCATGTTGAAACCGCACCAGTGTTGGATCATTCTTGATACACACAGGAAACTGCTGCGTTTCAGTTCCTGACACAAACCGGTGCGCCTGGCACCTACTACCATACCCCGTTCAAATGCACATAAATCTTCTGTCTTACCCATTCACCCTCTGAATGGCACACATACACAATCCATGTCTCAATTGTCTCAAGGCTTAAAAATCCTTCTTTAACCTGTCTACTCCCCTTCATCTACACTGATTTGAAGTGGATTTAACAAGTGACATCAATAAACGATCATAGCTTTTACCTGTATTCACCTGGTCAGGCTATTTCAGGCTATTTCATTTTCATGTAAATGTCCTATACCCCTGTTTGATATTACCTTTACAGCGTGTAGGTAGGACATTGCGGACACAGCACTTTTTTGTTTTATTTTAATCTGTGCTGGGTGAGGTTAGGCCAATAGGGAGCCAGTGTGGGAAATTTGTTTCCCTCTTAATGGGATGTCTGTGTGCCCAGCAATCAGCCTGCAGCCCTATCAGCAGAATCAGCCAGGACAACAAGCACTAAGGCTGCACAACCACACTCTGCTCTCTCTCACCCTCTCTCCTCTTGTCTGATATACTTTACTGGCTGACCTTGGGGATAGACCTGGCTAGGTGTAACCACCTCACCATTCACACACACACACATACATACCTGATTCATTCCAATTCCATCCCTTCCATGTGCCAGTCCCAGGGCAGCAGCTATCTGAATGGTTGGTGTGCGTAGTTTTGTGTCAATGGTGGCCTCTTACAGACTGGAGTTGGAGGTGGAACATTCTCAGTCATCTTAAAGGCCTGCCAACAGAGGAGGAATAGGAAATCAATACCAACTCCCATGAATCAGCACTCCTGGCTGGCCTGGACTGCTAGTGTGCAGCATAGCACAGCACAGCCTCCGCCCACACTCTGTCTGCCCTCCCACCTCTCCCCCCTCTCCTTTTCCTTCTCCCTCTCCAGCCTAATAGTGTCTGGGACTGAACAGAGAAAATAAGTCGTGAGAGGGCTCAGGGAGACATAGTGTTCTGTGGACACACTGTTTCCCTCGAAGACATTGTGTGTTTTGGAAGCCCAGGCGATGGCTTAGCATCTTCAGTTCCCTCTCTCTTGTCTGGGTGGATGAGATGAGAGGGGAGGGTGGCTGTGTTGAATATCAGAGCTGTGTTTAAGCGAGGGAGCTGAGGGAGCTGTGCTGATATCAAATATAATTTACACTGAGGAGGGCTTCTGCCATCTAGTGTCTTCTTTCTGCCACTGCATGTCTATGTCTGAGCTCTTATCTCTCTTCACTGTTCATGGAGTGAACAGTGAACAGTGGGTGTACTATGCAGTAACTGATCGTTATCTGTGGTTGTGTTATTTGTCCTGCAGCTCTACCGAGCATCTGCATTGTTTGAGACCATTCGTCATGAGGCCCAGCACAGCACCGACTACAAACTTTCTCTGTTTGACCTGCAGACCTCCTCCTACCAGGCACTCCAGAGGGTCCTTGTCAGCCTAGGTATTGTTACGCGATCCATTGCCCGCATTCCGTTCTCACCGTCCTTCCCTCTTTCTTTCATTCTGTCTGCTATTCTCTTACTTTCTTTTCATGTTCGTTCCTATCTTTACCTATTTGTTGCAAAATATTTATACTACTAAACATTTGTACGTGTTCGCTCTCTGATAGCTAGAAAATCTAGCGTTGACCTTTGACCCTCTGCTGTCCAGGCCACCATGACGAGGCGTTGGCAGTGGCAGAGCGGGGTCGGACGCGGGCCTTTGCTGACCTGCTGGTGGAGAGGCAGACAGGCCAGCAGGACTCAGACCCCTACACCCCAGTCACAGTGGAGCACATCCTGGACACGGTGAACAGCCAGAGGGCCCTGGTGCTCTACTTCTCCATGGCTGCTGGGTACCTGTACAGCTGGCTGCTGGCTCCAGGAGCAGGTAAGACCTGGGGGAGAGGGAGGCAGATATTAACTAACTCAGTTCCTCTGTGTGCTGATACAATGAAGAACTGTAAGGGTACTATGTACATCTGTACAAATCTATTATGCCTCATTATACAAAACATTGTACAGACACAAAACACACACATACACACTCAATCACACAGTGAATTTCATCTTGATTGTGCTTTGTTTAGCTGTGAGTCCTGGAGGGCATGGCTTGTGTTCAGAGGGTAAGAAAGCCTTGCCTCTAAGGGCACCTGCCGATGAGCCATGGTAACCGAGAGTGACAGAGCCAAACAGCACTTGCACAATGAATCAACATCCTCACACAAAATTCAACAGGGAAACACACACACCTACTCTTGTGCGCACACACACATAATCTCTCACACAAACAAGCTTTGCTGCCTTTAGTATTGAGTAGGCTACTCCATAGCCTTTCTCGCTCACCAAAGAGAATAGAGGGGGCTTTGAAGCCCAGTCATAGCTCTCGCTTGACTGACAGCTCTGGCTGCCAGGGAGAATTCTAGCCTGTGCTTCTCTTTTAGCCCTACTAGACAAAGTGTGAATGAAAGCTGTGAGTCATAATAACACACGCCCACCAGCCTTGATCGGGTTGATAAAATCCAGAGCCAAGGCTGCCGTGTCTAATAGTAGTAATATAGACAGGTGTCGTACTGCAGAGGGAAATGAAAGGTTGAAAGAGCTGCCTCTTGCCTGAGGTCACCATTCCTGTAATCAGCCCTCTGCTCTGTCTCTCTCCCCCTGGCAATCACAGGTATATACATAGCACAGGACCTGGGTAAAAGAACCCTTAATCAGTAAAGGGACTCCTCTAATAAATGAACTGGTGTACAGCCTGTCTGCCAACTCACAGATGTGAACATATTCTAAGCCTAACTCAACCCCCACACTCAGTATCTACCATCACCACTGCTGTGGTAGTCCCCCCCCTCCTCCCTCCCTTCTCCTCTAACATCTCAGCTCCCATGGCACGGAGCAGATGGCACAGGCAGCCACTCTTATATTTTATTGAACGTTATTTGTTTATTCATTTTGCTCTGCAGATGTGCTAGTAAATGTAGCGTAACTTAGTTTTACAGCGTGCAATCTCTACATATGTTCTCTTATTGTTAACACGTTTGGTGGGCTGAAGACGGCTAAACTGGTTTTATTACACTTTCATTGTAGCGGACTAAGTCCACTAGTGCTGTGTGCATCATGACATAGTCTATTGTAGTGCTATTCATTTTCCCATTGTGATATGACCAATACGTTTAACTTGTTGACAATAATCTCTTTCTCCTTTTCTTTTTCTCTCTCTCTTTCTCCAAGGCATCCTGAAGTTCCATGAGGTGTACTTGGGAGAGGGCGTGACAGAGGGCGGACCAGACCTCCATGAGGGCGGGGGAGGGGGTGTGGCCAGCGGCTCGTCTCTGGAGCAGCATATTGCCAGTGCTCGGGAGGCCCTGGGAGTAGAATCCTACTACAGCAGGTAATACACACAAACACACACGCACACCTCCACCACTTGGAGCTCAGAATATGCCATGCATGCTATAGAGTGGGCACTGGCGGATGCACATAGAGGGATGCTGTTCTGTATGCAGTCTCAAGGAGTCATTCTCCCGAGTGCATGGTGTGATGACAGGACCCTGATATCTGTCTAAACAACTGCTCTCTGCTCCCACTGGGAACCAATGAGACAGAATAATGGCTCTCTGGATGCCCACTGGACTCACTTAACAAATACTGTCTGGGACTGGGAGACAGGAAAACACAACAGACAGGTTACTGAGGGCAGAGGAGAGGAAGAATATACGAGATGAGGAATGCAGAGAGATACAGAGGGAAATGGATGGAGTGATATGCAGTGGTGGGAGGAGTCTTGTTAGACGGACTATGTGTAATTTGAAGTGACCTTGAAAAAGGAACAGTTATTGACAAATAAATTAAGTGAGCAATCAAACTGCAGGTTTACTTCAGGGCACTGGTTGGAACCACATTTTTTTTGTTCCAACCCAGGAAGCCTGAACAAAGCACACTGGCAAAGATTTTCAGCTGTCAGGTAGACAGGGGAAGACGTTTCTGTGACAGAGTGAGGACTTTGTATAGACACTTTGTTGCTGTTTTTTGTGGGACTGAATTGTATTAAACCAGAACTGATAACGATGTTATTAACCAATTCTCATGCTTTTAATATACCGTTCTGTACCGGCACAGTTGAGATCACTTTCTTCCTGTTTCTGTTCCTCTAAATGTTTTGTTATTTTCCAGTTTTCAGTAATGGCCTGCCCAGCATTTTAGTGCATGACTCTAAGCATGATGGGATGTTAATTGCTTAATTAACTCAGAAACCACACCTGTGTTGAAGCACCTGCTTTCAATATACGTTGTATCCCTTATTTACACAAGTGTTTCCGTTCTTTTGGCAGTTGCCTGTACATTTTGCTTGATTTATGCAACATTTCAAGTTTTCAAATTAGGATTCAGCCTTTAGTGGCCATCCAGTGTGCCCCCTGCCAATCCCCAGCCTGCCGTGCCCTCCTGCCCCATTACTGAGTAATTTACTGCTCCAATGGGAGGAAGCCCACACACCACTACGCCTGGCTAGCCACAATATGGCACCACTTACTGCCCCATTCACTTTTCACAGAGGATGTAGAGAGGGGGACAGAGGAGGGAAGTGGGAGGGGGACAGAAACAGAGAGAGTACTATTACAGAGAAAAAGGATGGATGGCAGAGTAGGGATGAGAGAGGGAGGGGTAATAACTCCACAGTAGCATCCATATTTGGGAAGAATGTGTCTCCTCAGTCCTCAATAATAAAACCAGTCTACCATAGACTCTATCTCTTTCCCCACTGCCCATCTTGCCATACCTTCTGACCTGTATTGTACAGTACTCTATGTAACTTTACCACCTACTAGCACGTGTTACTGCACATGCCATGTGTTAGAGAGATGTGGACAGAGAGGGGCCTTCATGGGAATGGATCTCAGAGAGAGGCTACAGCGAATATATGGATTAGTGGAGAGAAAGAATGAGAGAGATTTTAGATGAGAGCACCAGTTCCCATGGTTTAACTTGGGACCGATGAGAGCAGTGAGCTGACAGAGGAAAATGGAAGCGGTTTGGATGGGATGGGGGTAAAAGTGGGGGCGGGGATGGATAGATAGAGGGGTGTATGGGGAGAGAAGGGGTGTAGATAAAAGGGGGTAGAGGATGGAGTAACAGAACAGACTCCCTGCTGGGTGCTGGCTAGATCAGCATTAGCAGCATATAAAAGGGAGGATTTAACTCTGTTTCCTGTCAGGGCTCTTTCTGGACCATGCCTGGGAAACTGGGCTGGGCGTGTCTGTGTGTATGTGTGAGCAGGTGTGTGTGTGGGCATGCAAGCATGTCTAACAGTATAATGTCTCTCTCTCTCTCTCTCTCTCTCTCTCTCTCTCTCTCTCTCTCTCTCTCTCTTCTCTCTCTTCTCTCTCTCTCTCTCTCTCTCTCTCTCTCTCTCTCTCTCAGGGGTTGTTCCAGCAGTGAGACAGAGAGTGAGGCAGGGGACCTGTTGGACCAGCAGTTTGAGGAGCTCAACAACAAACTCAACTCTGTGACTGACCCCACAGGCTTCCTCCGCATGGTGTCCAGAAACAACCTGTTCAACAGGTGAGACAGACACTGTGTGAGACACTGACCTCCAAGAGCAGTTAGTTAGAGGACTCCAGTGGAGAAAGAGAGCCTTTAAACTTTCATCTCTAATTCCCCCACATTCCCATAATAAGAGAGCTATCTGATGGGGGACAGGATCCTGTTAGGTAGGGGAATTCATTAGAATATTAGCTTTCAAAATAGTATTTTCTCCTTTGTTTAGCCAGCTCAGAAGCATGTGAATCCTCCTTATTAAATTGGCATAGTTGGAAAAGCCATTATCAGCTCCCTGCCTTCATAAGACTATTACATGACCATGAACTATATCATGTGTGAGTCTATTTGAGAAATAAGGCACAAGGAGGTGTGGTATATGGCGGCTAAGGACTGTTCTTTAACACAACGCAATGTGGAGTGCCTGGATACAGCCCTTAGCCGTGGTATATTGGCCATATATCATAAACCCCTGAGGTACCTTCTTGCTATTATAAACTGGTTACCAACGTAATTAGAGCAGTAAAAATACATGTTTTGTCATACCCGTGGTATACGGTCTGATATACCACAGCTTTTAGCCAATCAGCATTCAGAGCTCGAATCACCCAGTTTATAATTGTTTTTGAATCCCAGATGTGCATACAGTATGTGATTTTATGACGGTATATACACTTGACTGAGTGTGTCTGTGTTCATGGTAGAGTTCATTAGCATTAGTATCACTTTGTCATTCAGTGCATGTTTTGCACTTTACTGATTGGCGATGTGTGTCTGTATGTTTAAGTGTATGTGTGTGTTTTAAATGTGTGCGTGTTTAAATTGCGCGTGTGTGTGTTTGTGCGTGTGTGCTCTTGTCTGGGTCGTATTCCCTGTCCTCATCTCCAGTTGAGGTTCTCTTTGATGAGAGGGTAATTCCAGCTGTAATTGGATCTCAATGCCCATTAAGCCTCTTTAATGTGCTGCCGGTAATAATCCACTCCTTCTTTAATGGGCTGCCGGTACTAATCCAGTCATTCTTTAATGGGCTGCCGGTAATAATCCAGTCATTCTTTAATGGGCTGCCGGTAATAATCCAGTCATTCTTTAATGGGCTGCCGGTAATAATCCAGTCATTCTTTAATGGGCTGCCGGTAATAATCCACTCGTTCTTTAATGGGCTGCCGGTAATAATCCACTCGTTCTTTAATGGGCTGCCGGTAATAATCCACTCGTTCTTTAATGGGCTGCCGGTAATAATCCAGTCATTCTTTAATGGGCTGCCGGTAATAATCCACTCGTTCTTTAATGGGCTGCCGGTAATAATCCACTCGTTCTTTAATGGGCTGCCGGTAATAATCCAGTCATTCTTTAATGGGCTGCCGGTAATAATTCACTCGTTCTTTAATGGGCTGCCGGTAATAATTCAGTCATTCTTTAATGGGCTGCCGGTAATAATCCAGTCGTTCTTTAATGGGCTGCCGGTAATAATCCAGTCATTCTTTAATGGGCTGCCAGTAATAATCCAGTCATTCTTTAATGGGCTGCCGGTAATAATCCAGTCATTCTTTAATGGGCTGCCGGTAATAATCCAGTCATTCTTTAATGGGCTGCCGGTAATAATCCAGTCATTCTTTAATGGGCTGCCGGTAATAATCCACTCGTTCTTTAATGGGCTGCCGGTAATAATCCAGTCGTTCTTTAATGGGTTGCCGGTAATAATCCAGTCAAATGGGCTGCCGGTAATACTCCAGTCATTTTTTTATTTTTTTTTATTTTACCTTTATTTAACCAGGTAGGCAAGTTGAGAACAAGTTCTCATTTACAATTGCGACCTGGCCAAGATAAAGCAAAGCAGTTCGACAGATACAACGACACAGAGTTACACATGGAGTAAAACAAACATACAGTCAATAATAAAGTATAAACAAGTCTATATACAATGTGAGCGAATGAGGTGAGAATGGAGGTAAAGGCAAAAAGGCCATGGTGGCAAGGTAAATACAATATAGCAAGTAAAACACTGGAATGGTAGTTTTGCAATGGAAGAATGTGCAAAGTAGAAATAAAAATAATGGGGTGCAAAGGAGCAAAATAAATAAATAAATTAAATACAGTTGGGAAAGAGGTAGTTGTTTGGGCTAAATTATAGGTGGGCTATGTACAGGTGCAGTAATCTGTGAGCTGCTCTGACAGTTGGTGCTTAAAGCTAGTGAGGGAGATAAGAGTTTCCAGTTTCAGAGATTTTTGTAGTTCGTTCCAGTCATTGGCAGCAGAGAACTGGAAAGAGAGGCGGCCAAAGAAAGAATTGGTTTTGGGGGTGACTAGAGAGATATACCTGCTGGAGAGTGTGCTACAGGTGGGAGATGCTATGGTGACCATCGAGCTGAGATAAGGGGGGACTTTACCTAGCAGGGTCTTGTAGATGACATGGAGCCAGTGGGTTTGGCGACGAGTATGAAGCGAGGGCCAGCCAACGAGAGCGTACAGGTCGCAATGGTGGGTAGTATATGGGGCTTTGGTGACAAAACGGATTGCACTGTGATAGACTGCATCCAATTTGTTGAGTAGGGTATTGGAGGCTATTTTGTAAATGACATCGCCAAAGTCGAGGATTGGTAGGATGGTCAGTTTTACAAGGGTATGTTTGGCAGCATGAGTGAAAGATGCTTTGTTGCGAAATAGGAAGCCAATTCTAGATTTAACTTTGGATTGGAGATGTTTGATATGGGTCTGGAAGGAGAGTTTACAGTCTAACCAGACACCTAAGTATTTGTAGTTGTCCACGTATTCTAAGTCAGAGCCGTCCAGAGTAGTGATGTTGGACAGGCGGGTAGGTGCAGGTAGCGATCGGTTGAAGAGCATGCATTTAGTTTTACTTGTATTTAAGAGCAATTGGAGGCCACGGAAGGAGAGTTGTATGGCATTGAAGCTTGCCTGGAGGGTTGTTAACACAGTGTCCAAAGAAGGGCCGGAAGTATACAGAATGATGTCGTCTGCGTAGAGGTGGATCAGAGACTCACCAGCAGCAAGAGCGACCTCATTGATGTATACAGAGAAGAGAGACGGTCCAAGAATTGAACCCTGTGGCACCCCCATAGAGACTGCCAGAGGTCCGGACAACAGACCCTCCGATTTGACACACTGAACTCTATCAGAGAAGTAGTTGGTGAACCAGGCGAGGCAATCATTTGAGAAACCAAGGCTGTTGAGTCTGCCGATGAGGATGTGGTGATTGACAGAGTCGAAAGCCTTGGCCAGATCAATGAATACGGCTGCACAGTAATGTTTCTTATTGATGGCGGTTAAGATATCGTTTAGGACCTTGAGCGTGGCTGAGGTGCACCCATGACCAGCTCTGAAACCAGATTGCATAGCAGAGAAGGTATGGTGAGATTCGAAATGGTCGGTAATCTGTTTGTTGACTTGGCTTTCAAAGACCTTAGAAAGGCATGGTAGGATAGATATAGGTCTGTAGCAGTTTGGGTCAAGAGTGTCCCCCCCTTTGAAGAGGGGGATGACCGCAGCTGCTTTCCAATCTTTGGGAATCTCAGACAACACGAAAGAGAGGTTGAACAGGCTAGTAATAGGGGTGGCAACAATTTTGGCAGATCATTTTAGAAAGAAAGGGTCCAGATTGTCTAGCCCGGCTGATTTGTAGGGGTCCAGATTTTGCAGCTCTTTCAGAACATCAGCTGAATGGATTTGGGAGAAGGAGAAATGGGGAAGGCTTGGGCGAGTTGCTGTTGGGGGTGCAGTGCTGTTGACAGGGGTAGGAGTAGCCAGGTGGAAAGCATGGCCAGCCGTAGAAAAATGCTTATTGAAATTCTCAATTATGGTGGATTTATCAGTGGTGACAGTGTTTCCTATCTTCAGTGCAGTGGGCAGCTGGGAGGAGGTGTTCTTATTCTCCATGGACTTTACAGTGTCCCAGAACTTTTTTGAGTTAGTGTTGCAAGAAGCAAATTTCTGCTTGAAAAAGCTAGCCTTGGCTTTTCTAACTGCCTGTGTATAATGGTTTCTAGCTTCCCTGAACAGCTGCATATCACGGGGGCTGTTCGATGCTAATGCAGAACGCCATAGGATGTTTTTGTGTTGGTTAAGGGCAGTCAGGTCTGGGGAGAACCAAGGGCTATATCTGTTCCTGGTTCTAAATTTCTTGAATGGGGCATGTTTATTTAAGATGGTTAGGAAGGCATTTTAAAAAAAATATCCAGGCATCCTCTACTGACGGGATGAGGTCAATATCCTTCCAGGATACCCCGGCCAGGTCGATTAGAAAGGCCTGCTCGCTGAAGTGTTTCAGGGAGCGTTTTACAGTGATGAGAGGAGGTCGTTTGACCGCTGACCCATTACGGATGCAGGCAATGAGGCAGTGATCGCTGAGATCTTGGTTGAAGACAGCAGAGGTGTATTTAGAGGGGAAGTTGGTTAGGATGATATCTATGAGGGTGCCCGTGTTTAAGGCTTTGGGGAGGTACCTGGTAGGTTCATTGATAATTTGTGTGAGATTGAGGGCATCAAGTTTAGATTGTAGGATGGCTGGGGTGTTAAGCATGTTCCAGTTTAGGTCGCCTAGCAGCACGAGCTCTGAAGATAGATGGAGGGCAATCAGTTCACATATGGTGTCCAGAGCACAGCTGGGGGCAGAGGGTGGTCTATAGCAGGCGGCAACGGTGAGAGACTTGTTTTTAGAGAGGTGAATTTTTAAAAGTAGAAGTTCAAATTGTTTGGGTACAGACCTGGATAGTAGGACAGAACTCTGCAGGCTATCTTTGCAGTAGATTGCAACACCGCCCCCTTTGGCAGTTCTATCTTGTCTGAAAATGTTGTAGTTTGGAATTAAAATGTCTGAATTTTTGGTGGTCTTCCTAAGCCAGGATTCAGACACAGCTAGAACATCCGGGTTGGCAGAGTGTGCTAAAGCAGTGAATAGAACAAACTTAGGGAGGAGGCTTCTAATGTTAACATGCATGAAACCAAGGCTATTACGGTTACAGAAGTCGTCAAAAGTGAGCGCCTGGGGAATAGGAGTGGAGCTAGGCACTGCAGGGCCTGGATTCACCTCTACATCGCCAGAGGAACATAGGAGGAGTAGAATAAGGGTGCGGCTAAAAGCAATAAGAATTGGTCGCCTAGAACGTCTGGAACAGAGAGTAAAAGGAGGTTTCTGGGGGCGATAAAATAGCATCAAGGTATAATGTACAGACAAAGGTAAGGTAGGATGTGAATACAGTGGAGGTAAACCTAGGTATTGAGTGATGAAGAGAGAGATATTGTCTCTAGAAACATCATTGAAACCAGGAGATGTCATTGCATGTGTGGGTGGTGGAACTAATAGGTTGGATAAGGTATAGTGAGCAGGACTAGAGGCTCTACAGTGAAATAAGCCAATAAACACTAACCCGAACAGCAATGGACAAGACATATTGACATTAAGGAGAGGCATGCTTAGTCGAGTGATCAAAAGGGTCCAGTGAGTGGAGAGGTTGGTTGAGGGTCATGGCGATTTAGACAGCTAGCCAGGTCATCGGTAGCAAGCTAGCATAGGATGGAGTCTGTTGTTAGCCACCTCTTGCGTTCGGTCAGTAGATTAGTGGGGTTCCGTGTGGTAGAGGGGATTAATCCAAATCACACAACAACAACAAAAATAAGAACAATAGATATAGTTATAGAGGCCCGAGAAGAAAACATAATAATAATAAAAATAAATAAATTGTCCGATTGTCTATTCAGATAGCAGCCGGTAAGACAGCTAACGGTTAGCGGGCCGCAGATGGGCGTTCAGGTAACGTCGCGACGGAGGAGCCAGCCGGATCTCCTTCAGGTAGATAACGTCGGCAGTCCAGTTGTGAAGGCCCGGTGGGGCTCCGCGTAGGCAGCAAAACGGGTCCGGATAGGTGACCGCAGCCCAGGAGTGAACGATGGAACTCAGGAGTGATTGACAACCGATGCTTGCTCCGGAATCGACGAAAGCCGATTGTCACACGGATAGCAGCTAGCTAGCTGTGAGATCCGGGCATGAATGTCCAGAGAGCAGTCGAAATCCAGGGACATGGAGAGAAAAATTGGTCTGCGCCGTACAAAACTGGCGATAGATTTTCAATAGATTTTTGAGCCAAAGGATAGCCGATGACCACAAACCGTGGTTAGCTGAATACTAACGATTTGCCAGTAAAGAAGCTAACTAGCTTCTGATAAGCTTCTGGATTAGCTTCTGGGCTAGCTCCTGGCTAGCTTCTGGCTAGTTTCTGGCTAGCTTCTTGGAGTTTCTGGCTAGCTTCTTGGAGGATTACAGATCTGAGGTAAATAATACTTTTATATAAATATAAATTGGTGAGGCGGGTTGCAGGAGAGTGTTTTGAAGATGAGTTGATGGAAAATAAAAATAAAATGTATGTGAAAAAAGTTGTAAATATATATATATACAGGACACGACAAGACGAGGACAAAAGACGTCTGAACTGCTATGCGATCTTGGAGAGTCATTCTTTAATGGGCTGCCGGTAATAATCCAGTCATTCTTTAATGTGCTGCCGGTAATAATCCAGTCGTTCTTTAATGGGCTGCCGGTAATAATCCAGTCATTCTTTAATGGGCTGCCGGTAATAATCCAGTCGTTCTTTAATGGGCTGCCGGTAATAATCCAGTCGTTCTTTAATGGGCTGCCGGTAATAATCCACTCATTCTTTTATCTGAATCATAAAGCCCCTTGTGCTTAAGAGCCACTGGTCAATCTCACTAAAACAAAGGAAAATGAAGAAAGGCTCATTGTCATTTCAAGCCATACATCTTGGGGTTTTGATATCAATATAAAATGTGGCTATCAAAGCTTCTCTTTTATTTGATTTCTCATCATTTATTTATTGTTTGCTCATTTTTCCCGTAGTCCCTTTGCTGTATGAGTTTTAGACTGTTGACGTATCATTCTCTTAATGACTTTTTATTCCGAGAATAGATTGTATTAGGAGAGAAAACCATTTAAATGAAGGATGTATCAACAATAGTACAAAGACCAAGGTAAAAGACACAGGGATTCTGAGCATGAACGAAGGATTGCAGAGTTCCTGGCAAGGTGTCTGAATGTCTGACGTGATCTTTAACATCATCTATCTCTGAAGAGAGCTACAAAGTCAAAATATGAAGGAGCTAGCTTTTCTGATTGAAAAGTCACCTGATCTGTCATCTTCGAAACCCAGAACTAAAATGTTGTGTAATTGCATCAGATGCTCGATTAAGTTCTGGGGGGAAACGTGTTAGAAAATAAACTAAAACGAGGAGCGGAAACAGGGCGGTAGCTCCTCCCCCCTCACTTTGCAAGTTACAGGCAAGTCTATGGCCCAATTGTCCCCTCCCCTTCCGAAATCGTGATTCGTCCAAATGATCAGTGGCAAAAAAAATGCACCAGTTAGTCGTCGCATCCCACAGTCTATTGACAGATGCTACAATACTATTTAATGTACGTGCGTCTGTCCAGAAGAGATGACCTACTCTGTAATCTCACTTTGTAAAGAATAACAGAGCTCTTCATTCAGATGTTCCTAGACATTGAATAGCAGTAAAGGGTGGGTGGCTATCAGCCTTATTGGTGCAGTAGTATTACATGACTGAATCCACTGAGAGTTGGAACCTGCTTCCTGTATGTCCCTGTCATTGACAGGCATTCCATTCAACCTGCACCCAGATAAAAGAGCCAGTGAGCATACCCTTAACCTCCTAGCCTTCTGCTTTTAGCCTTTCCTTCTCACCATTCCCCTTTCTCTTGGTCAACCGTTCTCTCTTTTTTTTATCCCTTTTCTTCACTCAACCCTCATTTCCTCTCAGGCTCCTCCTGTCAGACTAACAAACTATTGGCTTTCCCTCTGAGGCCTGGGAGAGAGCTGGCAGACTGGAGGAGAGCCTGTGGCCCAGGGGTACCACCAGGAGGGCAGAATGAAGAGGGGGGGGGGGGCTGAGGGGGCCAGACGGGGAGGCTGGTTGTTACAGCAGATTGATAGCAATAGTAGTGTGCCCCGTGGAGCCTGAGCCTGGCTGTGTGTAAACAAAGCGGAAGGCTCATCTACCCACAGCGGCCATTACGGCAGCTCTCAGCGTGCCGCACAGCACATCTGCCCAAGCAGGGAGCCATCACTCTCTCTTCATGGCACAGTGCACATAGCATTTGTATTCAGCAAGACTGCTAATGTTGAGCAGCAGAGCATCTTACAGCTGTCGAGCTCAGACAGGCAAGGTGCTGCGACATAAAAGCATTGTGCACATATTCAATAGTGAGCAGAACAAAATTAGTGTCATCCATGTTGGGTGGATTGTTGGAAGTTTTCCAGTGTAAGCTTTCGTTAGTTTCATGCCAGGTAGCTGTGTAGATAGTTGGAGAGAGGGGCAGGAGAAAGAGGCAGGGGAGGTGTCACTTTTTCTCTCTCTCCTGCAGTGAGTCTGTCAGGTCCAGAGGTCTCACGCTACACTCCCCTCCACAGTTCTACAGTCACACATCGCCATCTAGTGGAAATTTATATTATCTCAAATGCACAATTGATTTTATTTAGTGTGCTGTGCTATATCACATTCTACATGCCATACTACAGTACATTGTTGTGCCGTTAATACATTTCCCACAGGAACTGCTGCTGTCTCACCAGGGGGCACTTCCGATGCAGCACTCTGCTGGCTGGCTGGCTCTAGGCACAGTTCCTCAACCAGAAAGACAATTTCTAGTACTCTCAGTGTGTGTGTGTGTGTGTGTGTGTGTGTGTGTGTGTGTGTGTGTGTGTGTGTGTGTGTGTGTGTGTTGCCTAGAACCACTATGCCTATGTGCCAGTGTGAATAGCTGTGCCATCTGAAATGAACACCGTTGTGTTTGTGTTTTGCAGGAGCTGCCAGAGTATGACTAGCCTGTTCAGTAACACCGTGTCCCCAGCCAAAGATGGCTGCTCCTCTCTGCCCTGCCGACCCAGCAACCTCAACAAACCTCCTCTCCGTGCCCTCTACGACCTTCTCATCGCACCCATGGAAGGGGTGAGCATATGACCTGTGTGTGTGTGTGTGTGTGTGTGTGTGTGTGTGTGTGTGTGTGTGTGTGTGTGTGTGTGTGTGTGTGTGTGTGTGTGTGTGTGTGTGCATTTGATAGAGAGGGGCGGAGGAAAGACAGAGAGAGAAAGTGTTTATACTATAGTAAGTCCAATATCAATACCACTCATCACTCCCTGTCTCTGTTTGTCCAGGGCCTGATGCATTCCAGTGGTCCCGTGGGTAGACACAGACAGCTGATATTGGTATTGGAGGGGGAGTTGTACCTCATCCCCTTCGCCCTGCTGAAGGGCAGCTCCTCTAATGAGTACCTGTATGAACGCTTCAGCCTCATCGCCGTGCCCTCCATCCAGGGTCTGGGAATCAGCTCCAAGGTCAGAATCCTTGGCTTTTGTTTGAATGCCATCACTTCTTTTATTGCTGTTACTACCACTGTCAAGCCCCTGTTACATTCTATCATCGTCATCATTGGCCTTTCTCAATGTGTCCTCAGGGTCATTCTCGGCGGGCGGGGCCGGCTTCCTGTGGTGGCGTGTCCATGGCAGCTGTGGTGGGTAACCCTCGTCTGCCGTCCTCTGTGATGGACCGCTGGCTGTGGGGGCCCATGCCCTCGGCCGAAGAGGAGGCTCTCATGGTGTCTGAGCTGCTGGGCTGCCATCCACTGGCTGGATCCTCTGCCACCAAGGAGAGGGTGATGAGTGCCCTCACCCAAGCCGAGTGTGCCCACTTCGCTACCCACATCTCCTGGAAGCTGGCCGCCCTGGTGCTCACACCCAACCCAGAGAGCATACCCGGCGGGGCAGGGGCAGGTGTGGGGACTGGAGGGAGAGGGGCAGGGGGTGGGAAGAGAGGCAGTGGAGGCAAGGGCAGGAAGGGCTCGTTTGGGAGCAGCTACACCATCCCAGAGAGCCTGCACCTGCAGGATGATGGGAGCGATGCGGAGAGTATCTGTGACAGCCCTCCCCTGCAGGAGTTCCTGCTCACCGCTGCTGATATACTGGACCTGAGGCTGCCTGTCAAACTGGTGGTGCTGGGGTGAGTGGACCAGGAGAGGGGCGGCTGGCCTAATGTGGAACACCTCTGATTTCAAGTGGTCCTGGAGAGGGGGGAACCGGATTCTATAACAAAATGTCCACTCTGTTATCCACTGATAGTTATGTAGTTATGCTGTGGTAGATAAAGATATAGTTGACAGAGCAGTAGTCTCGTATTGGTGATAGAGGGTTATGAAACCAGGTGGTGGTGGTGGTGGTGGTGGTGTGTGTGTGTGTGTGTGTGTGTGTGTGTGCGTGTGTGCGTGTGTGTGTGTATCTTATCTACAGCTCATACCAGGAGTCCAGCAGTAAGGTGACAGCAGACGGTGTGGTAGGTCTGACCAGGGCCTTCCTGGCTGCTGGGGCCCAGTGTGTCCTGGTGTCTCTGTGGCCTGTTCCTGTGTCAGCCTCCAAAGTGTTTGTCCATGCCTTTTACACCGCTCTGCTCAACGGGACCAAGGCCAGCGCTGCCCTCGCAGACGCCATGAAGACTGTCCAGAGCAGCAAGCAGTACTCCCACCCCTCCAACTGGGCAGGTTAGAGACATTCTACTTCCACACACTCAGTACTCCCACCCCTCCAACTGGGCAGGTTAGAGACATTCTACTTCCACACACTCAGTACTCCCACCCCTCCAACTGGGCAGGTTAGAGACATTCTACTTCCACACACTCAGTACTCCCACCCCTCCAACTGGGCAGGTTAGGGACATTCTACCTACTTCCACACAATCAGATTGGCTTGGTTTGTCACCTCCAACTGAGTAGATCCCAGTTCACCCATGTTCCCAATTGTGTCATAATTACTTTCTGTTTACCCAACTGGACTCTCACTGTCTGCATCTCTCTTTTCCTCTCCTTCTTGTTGATATTGTGGGTGTGTCTGTCCAGGCTACATGCTGATTGGTAATGATGTGAAGCTGAACAGCCCCTCGTCCCTGATTGGCCAGGCACTAGCAGAGATCCTACAGTATCCAGAGAGAGCACGGGATGCTCTGCGGGTCTTACTGCACCTTGTGAGGGTCAAATACACACACACACACACACACACACACACACACACACACACACACACACACACACACACACACACACACTTACATTAGTCTAAATATCCCTGTCCCCACCAGGTGGAGAAGTCTCTCCAGAGGATTCAGAACGGCCAGCGTAACTCCATGTACACGTCCCAGCAGAGTGTGGAGAACAAGGTGGGGGGCGTCCCAGGCTGGCATGCCCTGCTGACCGCTGTGGGCTTCCGCCTGGACTCGGCTGGCACCGGCATCCCTGCTGCTGTCTTCTTCCCTACAGCAGACCCTGGAGACAGGCTGCAGCAGTGTAGCACCACCCTGCAGTCAATACTTGGTAGGCACTGGGCCTTGGCAGGAGGACATGGGACTGGGGATAGGACAGTGAGATGGAGAACAGCTCCAAACATGAACTGGGCCTCCATCTTTCTGCTATAGAATATCAAAAGTTACAATACTGCTTATCAGGTGGCTTTGTGTGCTTTTTACCAACACACAGATAGAATAACCAGATAGAATTACTCTTCTACTGAATGTATGGTATATTAAATGCAGCTTGAAAGAATGCTGAATAATGAACCATGTGCTTTAATCTTGTCTCCCAGGTCTACCGCCCCCAGCTCTCCAAGCCCTGTGTAAACTCATCACCGCCTCCGAGGCAGGAGAGCAGCTCATCAACCGGGTAGGCCCCAGCACCACAGCAGCACAGTGTTACTGCTCACCACTGGAGTGTAGCATTTAGTGTCTTGCAACTCCAAAGAGGGAGACATTGTGTGTTATGAAGGAAACAGAAACCTGACTCTTCCCATTATCTGAGCCGCTGGGGACTTACTTCATTTTTTTATATATATATATATATTTTTTATTTAACTTTTATTTAACCAGACAAGTCAGTTAAGAACAAATTCTTAATTACAATGACGGAAAATTGTGCGCCGCCCTATGGGACTCCCAATCACGGCCGGATGTTATACAGCCTGGATTCAAACCAGGGACTGTAGGGACGCCTCTTGCACTGAGATGCAATGTTCCTGTGTTTTGTACCATATTGTACAACAGCTGATGTCTAGATTTTTGTTTTTCATTCTTTATGAGGTATCACTGACTGAATTATCGCTGTGAATCATTGTAATGTTTGTCTATGTGTCAATTGTTTCCTTAAGGGATGGGTTGCCAACTGGAGATTTGACACTAAAATACAATTTCATTAATTCATTATTTCATTCAATCATTCATTCATGAATTAATTCAACAAAGAGAGTCCCAAACCTCTCTGCCAATAACAACTAGTTTTAAGTTTACCCCTACCCACTCAGACCACTCCAACACAGTCCTAGCTTGCTTGAGAAATAAACTCAGCAAAAAAAGAAACGTCCTCTCACTGTCAACCGCGTTTATTTTCAGCAAACTTAACATGTGTAAATATTTGTATGAACATAACAAGATGCAACAACTGAGACATAAACTGAACAAGTTCCACAGACATGTGACTAACAGAAATGGAATAATCTGTCCCTGAACAAAGGGGTGTCAAAATCAAAAGTAACAGTATCTGGTGTGGCCACCAGCTGCATTGAGTACTGCAGTGCAGCTCCTCCTCATGGACTGCACCAGATTTGCCAGTTCTTGCTGTGAGATGTTACCCCACTCTTCCACCAAGGCACCTGCAAGTTCCCGGACATTTCTGGGGGAAATGGCCCTAGCCCTCACCCTCCGATCCAACAGACGTGCTCAATGGGATTGAGATCTGGGCTCTTCGCTGGCCATGGCAGAACACTGACATTACTGTCTTGCAGGGAATCACGCACAGAACGAGCAGTATGGCTGGTGGCATTGTCATGCTGGAGGGTCATGTCAGGATGACCCTGCAGGAAGGGCACCACATGAGGGAGGAGGATGTCTTCCCTGTAAAGCAACAGCGTTGAGATTGCCTGCAATGACAACAAGCTCAGTCCAATGATGCTGTGACACACCGTCCCAGACCATGACGGACCCTCCACCTCCAAATCGATCTCGCTCCAGAGTAAAGGCCTAGGTGTAACGCTCATTCCTTCGACGATAAACGCAAATCCGACCATCATCCCTGGTGAGACAAAACCGCGACTCGTCAGTGAAGAGCACTTTTTTTCAGTCCTGTCTGGTCCAGCGAAGGTGGGTTTGTGCCCATAGGTGACGTTGTTGCCAGTGATGTCTGGTGAGGACCTGCCTTTACAACAGGCCTACAAGCCCCCAGTCCAGCCTCTCTCAGCCTATTGTGGACTGTCTGAGCACTGATGGAGGGATTGTGCGTTCCTGGTGTAACTCGGGCAGTTGTTGTTGCCATCCATCCAGAAAGGGATTTGGGCTTTTGTTTCAACATTGGTGGTGACCATAACATTTGAAACATTCCAACCATGTATACATGAGGTATTCCTGACATCACACCGCATAGGCAACTATGCATGGTGATTCAATGGTTTTGTGTAATATGTGTCTAATGTATGACACATTACCCATCAGTTGTGTTTTTCTGTTTCCCTGTGTGCCCTTTGTCCCCATTGGACCTGGTCTCCTCTGCTCTTTGTGAATGGCCTGTCATGTATGCATGCACTAAAAGCCTCTTCTCTCTCTCCTGCCCCTGTCTCTAACTTGCGGTCTGAAGGCTGTTAAAAATATGGTGGGAATGGTAAGTGTGCCTCCCCTCCCCCTCTACACCCCATCCCTCTCCATTTCACTGCTGCTTTAAACCACCTAGCACAATCCTCTTGCATCAACATTAACTGAGCAATAGATTAAATGCATGTGAAACACGCTCTGTTCTTTAGCACTTACAGTATGTACTGTATGTAGTTTTCTTGTGGTGTGATTTTCATATAAGCCCTTGGGCTTCCAATCTCAGCTTTATTTGTTTTTATCTGTATTGTTGTCTATCACTTCTTTTCTTTGGTGCAAATAAATGAAACTTCAACATGTCTCATGCAGTTCCAGTTACTGACCTCTACTAGCTCCAAGTTTATAGTGCTGTTTGGGCCAACATTCCACTGCTGGGCAGTGCAGCATTATGAGTGTTCTTGGGTTTACAACCCTGGTTCACTCAAGGTCAGGATGAAAGGATGAACATTCCATGTATAAACAAACAGAGCATGAACAGAGAAGAGAAAGGGAAGAGGGCATGTTAATCAAGTGGTGACATTACTTCAGGTCAGTTTGACAAAGGTTTCTCTGTTCCAGGCTGAATAATCCTTAAACAGTGAGGGTGAGTGTGGCCCGGGGGTCACGTGTTAAAATCCCACAGAGGAGGAGGAGATGGTTCCCTCCTAATCTAAATCACCCTGGGCCACGCTCCACAGTAAAGCTACTGTAGTTCTGATAGGCTGAAGAGCCAATCCCCTGGGAACTAACATCAACAGGGTCAAAGGGCAGAGGCAGAGTTACTAAACCTGCCAAAAATGAACATTCATCTGCCACAACAGAGATGGGCATGGTGGAAGTCATTTTATGACACTGGTGTATGGTGGAAAACAGTTGACTTGAGCACAAGCATCACACATTTGTCAGTTTTGTTCTACTTCACTACTTAAAAAGTATATCCTCTTGGTCTGTCAGTAGCAATTGATCCCATCAACAACTCAGGTCCATAAAAGTTGGTATAGACCAGTTAAAGGTATATAACTTCCTCCTTTACTCCTGTCTGACCTCCTGTATTTCTCTCCTCTTCTGTCCCTCCAGCTCCACCAGGTGCTGGTCCAGCTTCAGACAGGGGAGAAGGAGCAGGACTTCTCTCTGCTGCCCATCCAAGTGTCCATCAGTGTGCAGCTCTGGAGACTGCCAGGCTGCCATGAATTTCTGGCTGCACTAGGTGAGATACAGTATATCAATAAAATAATTATCAAATGGATATAATTTCCTAATTTGTCAGTTGTAGGAGCAGCTGTATGTGTGCTAGGCAGGTATGTGTGCTGTATGTGTGCTGTATGTGTTCTAGGCAGGTATGTGTGCTGTATGTATGCTAGGCAGGTATGAGTGCTGTATGTATGCTAAGCAGGTATGAGTGCTGTATGTATGCTAGGCAGGTATGAGTGCTGTATGTATGCTAAGCAGGTATGAGTGCTGTATGTATGCTAGGCAGGTATGAGTGCTGTATGTATGCTAAGCAGGTATGAGTGCTGTATGTATGCTAGGCAGGTATGAGTGCTGTATGTATGCTAGGCAGGTATGAGTGCTGTATGTATGCTAGGCAGGTATGAGTGCTGTATGTATGCTAGGCAGGTATGAGTGCTGTATGTATGCTAGGCAGGTATGTGTGCTGTATGTATGCTGTATGTATGCTAGGCAGGTATTTGTGCTGTATATATCCTAGTCAGGTATGTGTGCTGTATCTATGCTAGGCAGGTATGTGTGCTGTATGTATGCTAGGCAGGTATGTGTGCTGCAGGTATGTGTGCTG
The DNA here is from genome assembly GCF_057628025.1 of Oncorhynchus mykiss. NCBI lineage: Eukaryota > Metazoa > Chordata > Actinopteri > Salmoniformes > Salmonidae > Oncorhynchus > Oncorhynchus mykiss. The sequence continues at coordinate 59,853,988 of NC_143032.1, read as the reverse complement.
TATGTATGCTAGGCAGGTATGTGTGCTGTATGTGTTCTGTATGTATGTTAGACAGGTATGTGTGCTGTATGTGTGCTAGGCAGGTATGTGTGCTGTATGTGTGCTTGTCAGGTATGTGTGCTGTATGTGCTCTAGGCAGGTATGCTAGGCAGGTATGTGTGCTGTATGTATGCTAGGCAGATATGTGTGCTGTATGTGTGCTAGGTTGGTAGAGTAACTGTCCTGTGTGTGTGCAGGATTTGACCTGTGTGAGGTGGGTCAGGAGGAGGTGGTACTGAAGACGGGCAAGCAAGCCAACCGCCGCACCATGCACTTTGCCCTCCAGTCCCTTCTGGCACTGTTTGGTATGTATTGTATTTGTAGATACACAGTGATTAATGATTATAGTTGATTGATACATGATACATTAATCTATACCATAACATGTTTACCCTTACAATTATTTCCCCCTCCCCCTGGCTCTCCCCGTCTCTCCCAGACTCCACAGAGCTGCCAAAGCGTCTCAGCCTGGACAGCTCGTCCTCCCTGGAGTCTCTGGCCTCGGCCCAGTTTGTCTCCAACCCCCTACCACTGGGCTACCCCAGCCTGCCCTTCTCCCCACCCTGCCTGGACAGTCTGGCCTCAGACGCCATCTCCGTCTACAGCCTGAGCTCCGTGGCCTCCACCATGAGCTTTGCCTCCAAATCAGAGTGTGACTTCCTGGGCCATCGACAGCGTGGTGGGGCCACAGCACACTTCTCTGCCCACAAGCACCTGCACATTCCCCGCAGTCGCTCCTCTCCTCACGGGGCGGCTGCAGCAGCAGCAGGTGTGGGCCGGGGAGATGATGAGGAGTATGAAGGCTTTTCCATCATCAGCAGTGAGCCTCTGGGAAGCCACTGTGACTCCCTGCCTCTACCTCCGGGTCACGGGCAGCGCCACCTCCACCGTGGGGGGAGGGGTGTTGTCAGTAGTTCCAGCTCGGGCACTGGGCGGGGTTACCAGGTGTCTGTGTCGTCTCGAGGCAGTGTCAGCACCCCCACCTCCCCGGTCAAGACCAGCCTGGTTCCCAGCCCCAACCCTCCCCTCCAGAAGGTGCCAGGCAAGGTGAGCAGCTCAGACACAGGTGAGTCGGACCAGTCCAGCACTGAGACAGATAGCACCGTCAAGTCCCAGGAGGAGAAGACTGTCCCTCTGGACCCCCAGGAGCTGGCCCAGAAGATTCTGGAGGAGACCCAGAGCCACCTGCGGGCGGTGGGGAGTTTACAACGGGCTGGGGCTGAGGGGACTGCAGCTGGAGCTACCTCAGCCAGGAGCTCTGCCTTCCGCTCCTCAGAGACCAGCGCCTTCAGCCGCCCCAGCAGCAGCGCCAGTGTCCGTGTCCAGTCCTCCCCACGACCCAAACCTCCCTCCCGCTCTTCCTCCCTGCAGAAGATCAGCTCTGGTTACAACAGCCCTGCAGCCTCGGAGACCTCTCTAAAGGATGGCAGTCACCCCTCCCCTACCCTGGACAGCCACGCCCAGTTCAAACTCAAATACCCCAGCTCCCCCTATAGTGGTCACATCTCCCGCTCTCCCAGTAACGTGTCCCCCAGCTCTGGCCACCAGTCCCCGGCTTGCAGTGCCCCATCCCCAGCTCTCTCCTACTCCTCCACGGGCTCTGCCTGCTCCAGCCCTGCCGATGCCCCAGACCTGGACCGCCTCAGGAGGGGCGTCATCGATGAGAAGGTTGTGGCCATCCACAACCTGAAGACATTCTGGGCCAACACAGCATCCCAGCAACAGCAGCAGCATCTGGGTCCAGTCCGGGCTCTCCGTAGCGCCCCAGGACCCCTGGTCTCTGCCAAGAGAGATGTGCTGAGCCTTCTGAACCTCTCCCCACGACACTGCTCCCCCAGCGACGCCCAAGACAGCCTGGAGCTGCGGGAGCTGGGGCTGCAGTCGTTGGACAGGGGCAACAAGAATCCTTCCAATGGACACAACCCCAGAAAGATGGCCCCCTCGCCCTCTATTTCCACTAGCAGCAGCCCTGGTCCTCGCTCTATCAGACTACCTGCCGGCAATGGATACAAGTTCCTCTCCCCTGGCAGGTTTTTCCCATCCTCCAAATGCTGAGACACTTTAAATGTCCTCTTTCCTGTATTTTGCCTACCACTTGTTATCCTTTGTACTGGGGGAGTTGGGCACTTTCTGGAGGGTCACTATTGGCCCACCGAACTTGATTGACAATGAAAAGTACATAATCAGCCAATGAGAGTGATCCCTCAGAGGCTCATGAATGCTTAGAAAGTGTCTCGTCATTGTACCCATAACACTGTCAATGGCAATGAGAAATACTCAAAGACCTGATACTGTGTTTGTTTGTGTGTGTGTGTCAGGTAGACTTCAATGCCAATCGGTATTTCCTCCAAAAAATGTGCTATTTGTGTGGGCCAAGATGAAACCGCTCCAACTGGTCTCCTCCATTCTATTTTTGTTTCAATTTAATGATTATTGTTATTATTATTGTTTGTTATTAATATTAATATTATTATAATTATTATTGTTTTGTAAATTAAATCCATTGTTTCACAATCAGTATTAAGTGTTTTTATATTATAAAAAAAGTTAACAAAATTGTACCATGTAAAGATGGATAAATAAAAAAAATAAAAAATATTACATATTTTTTATTGAAATTGAAACTGGCATTTTGCCTGATTTCTTTGTGAATTGAGTGTCTGCTCCACAGCATGGATTCCCTTGCTATTCAATGTTAAGTACCATGTATGACTTTTTTGTCCATGATTTTGGAAATTAAACAAGGAAGTGTCATGACAACCATCTCTGTCATTTATCAGTAAACCTGTTTCAATAAAAATCATGTTTGCTTTCTAATATTTTAGCCTTATTTTATTGCGTTGACGATTTAGCATGCTTATGAAAATGCTGTATCACTGCATTAATGACTTTGGAAAAATCTTGTGACCACAATACACAGATTACTGTGAACAGTGCAATTACACATCAGAGTAGAAGTGCTCATCGAGATATTGTAACATGAACACATTAATGGTAAGTTGCTTTGGATAAGAGTGTCTGCTAAATAACTAAAATGTTAGTGTAAAATTTGTGCTGATCTAGCATCAGGTCCTCCCTCTACATGTAATCTTAATAATTAAGCTCTAAAACTGATCCTAGATCAGCACTCGTACTCTGAGACGTTTTATGAATACAGGCCCTGTGCTCCAGTGACGTGTGGTGAGGTCGGTGGCTGGGTAGGCATGGGCTATTATTACAAATAAACCTTAATGAAGCTCAAGTTCACCATACAACAGATACAGTTGAAGTCGGAAGTTTACATACACTTAAGGTTGAAGTCATTAAAACTCGCTTTTCAACCATTCCACAAATTTCTTGTTAACAAACTATAGTTTTGGCAAATCGGTTAGGACATCTACTTTGTGAATGACACAAGTAATTTTTCCAACAATTGTTTACAGACAGATTACTTCATTTATAATTCACTGAATTACAATTCCAGTGGGTCAGAAGTTTACATACACTAAGTTGACTGTGCCTTAGAAACAGCTTGGAAAATTCCAGAAAATTATGTCATGGCTTTAGAAGCTTCTCATGGGCTAATTTAAATCATTTGAGTCAATTGGAGGTGTACCTGTGGATGTATTTCAAGGCCTACCTTCAAACTCTGTGACTTTGCTTGAAAATCAAAAGAAATCAGCCAAGACCTCAAGAAAAAAATGGGAGACCTCCACAAGTCTAGTTCATCCTTGGGAGCAAGTTCAAATGCCATGTTCATCTGTACAAACAATAGTACGCAAGTATAAACACCATGGGACCATGCAGCCGTCATGCCGCTCAGGAAGGAGACGCGTTCTGACTCCTAGAGATGAGCGTACCTTGGTGCGAAAAGTGCAAATCAATCCCAGAACAACAGCAAAGGACCTTGTGAAGATGCTGGAGGAAACCGGTACAAAAGTATCTATGTCCACAGTAAAACGAGTTCTATATCGACATAACCTGAAAGGCCACTCAGCAAGGAAGACGCCACTGCTCAAAAACTGCCATAAAAAAGCCAGACTATGGTTTGCAACTGCACACGGGGACGAATATCGTACTTTCTGGAGAAATGTCCTCTGGTCTGATGAAACAAAAATAGAACTGTTTGGCCATAATGACCATCGTTATGCTTGGAGGAAAAAGGGGGAGGCTTGCAAGCCAAACAACATCATCCCAAGTGTGGAGCAGGGGGGTGGCAGCATCATGTTGTGTGGGTGCTTTGCTGCAGGAGGGACTGGTGCACTTCACAAAATAGATGGCATCATGAGGACGGGAAATTATGTGGATATATTGAAGAAACATCTCAAGACATCAGTTAAACTTGGTCGCAAATGGGTCTTCCAAATGGACAATGACCTCAATCATTATTTCAAAGTTGTGGCTTATGGCTTATGGACAACAAAGTCAAGGTATTGGAGTGGTCATCACAAAGCCCTGACCTCAATCCCATAGAAAATTTGTGAGCAGAACTGAAAGTGTGTGCAAGCAAGGAGGCCTACAAACCTGACTCAGTTACACCAGCTCTGTCAGGAGGAATGAGCCAAAATTCACCCAACTTATTGTGGGAAGCTTGTGGAAGGCTACCCGAAACGTTTGACCCGAGTTATACAATTTAAAGGCAATGCTACCAAATACTAATTGAGTGTATGCAAACTTCTGACCCATTGGGAATGTGATGAAAGAAATAAAAGCTGAAAAAATCATTCTCTCTACTATTATTCTGACATTTCACATTCTTAAAATAAAGTGGTGATCCTAACTGACCTAAAACAGGGAATTTTTACTTGGATTAAATGTCAGGAATTGTGAAAAACTGAGTTTAAATGTATTTGGCTAGTGTATGTAAACTTCTGACTTAAACTGTATTTACAGTACCACTCAAAAGTTTTTCTACATTGTAGAATAATAGTGAAGACATTAAAACTATGACATAACACATATGGAATCATGTAGTAACCGAAAAAGTGTTAAATAAGTCATTTTTATATATAAATGTTAGATTCTTCAAAGTAACCACCCTTTGTCATGATGACAGCTTTGCACACTCTTGGCATTCTCTCAACCAGCTTCACCTGCAATGCTTTTCCAACAGTCTTGAAGGAGCTCCCACATATGCGGAGCACTTGTTGGCTGCTTTTCCTTCACTCTGCGGTCCAACTCATCCCAAACCATCTCAATTGGGTTGAGGTCGAGTTATTGTGGAGGCCAGTTCATCTGATGCAGCACTCCATCACTCTCCTTCTTGGTCAAATAGCCCCAAATAGCACACAGAGGTGTGTTTTGGGTCATTGTCCTGTTGAAAAACAAATGATAGTCCCGCTAAGCGCAAATTAGATGGGATGGCGTATCACTGCAGAATGCTGTGGTAGCCATGCTGGTTAAGTGTGCCTTGAATTCTAAATACATCACAGACAGTGTCACCAGCAAAGCACCCCCACACCATCACACCTCATCCTCTATGTTTTACGGTGGCAAACACATGCAGAGATCATCCGTTCACCTACTCTGAATTTCACAAAGATACCGTGGCTGGAACCAAAAATCTTATATTTGGACTCATCAGACCAAAAGACAGATTTCCACCGGTCTAATTCCCTTTGCTTGTGTTTCTTGGCTCAAGCGAGTCTCTTCTTCTTATTGGTGTCCTTTAGTAATGGTTTCTTTGCAGCAATTCAACCATGAAGGCCTGATTCACGCCTGACTCCTCTGAACAGTTGATGTTGAGATCTGTCTGTTACCTGAACTCTGTGATACATTTATTTGGGCTGCAATCTGAGGTGCAGTTAACTCTAATGGACTTATCCTCTGCAGTAGAGGTAACTTTGGGTCTTCCTTTCCTGTGGCAGTCCTCATGTGAGCCAGTTTCATCATAGCGCATGATGGTTTTTGCGACTGTACTAAAAGTTCCGAATTGACTGACCTTCATGTCTTAAAGTATTTGAGCTGACCTTTATCTCTTTGCTTATTTGAGCTGTTCTATGACTTGGTCTTTTACCAGATAGGGATATCTTCTGTATACATCCCCTACCTTATCACAACACAACTGATTGGCTCAAACGCATTAAGAAGGAAAGATATTCCACAAATTAACTTTAAACAAGGCTGACCTGTTAATTGAAATGCATTCCACAGGATTACCTCATGAAGCTGGTTGAGAGAATGCCAAGCATGTGCAAAGCTGTTATCAAGGCAAAGGGTGGTTACTTGAAGAATCTCAAATCTCAAATATATTTTGACATGTTTAACACTTTTTTTGGTTACTACATGATTCCATGTGTATTATTTCATAGTTTTGATGTCTTCACTATTATTCTACAATATAGAAAAAAATAAAAAAAAATAAGAAAAAACATTGAATGAGTAGGTGTGTCCAAACTTTTGACTGGTTGTAACGTCTCTCGTCTGAAGGCATGAACCAAAACGCAGCGTGGTAAGTGTTCATGATTCTTTATTACTCAAAAACACTCTAACAAAATGAAAAAACGGAACAGTTCTGTCAGGTGCAGACACTAATCAGAAAATAACTACCTAAAAAATCCAAAGGAAAAGGACAACTTATATATGATCCCCAATCAGAGACAATGATAGACAGCTTCCTCTGATTGAGAACCACACAAACATAGAAATAAAGAAACTAGAATGCCCACCCTAGTCACACCCTGGCCTAACCAAAAAAGATAATAAAAACCTCACTATGTCCAGGGCGTGACAGTAACCGACTCCGGCCGCAAAACCTGACTCTAAAGGGGAGGGTCCAGGTGGGCATCCCTTCACGGCGGCGACTCCGGTGCGGGACGTAGACCCCCCTCCGCCCGTAGATCCCTCCGCTTTGGTGGCGGCAAATTACTCGCCAGACAACTTTGACAAAATGTGAGTGACCGAGTGATTCACAAAGTTAAATCTGCTTCTGGGGAATTACTCTCTTCCCCCAAAGACATCAATGACAGATTCCGTCAGTTTTATGAGACTCTATATACATTCCTGCCCTGAACCAGGAAGATTCTAACTTCCTGAATAAGGAAATATCTCTTGAAGAAATTTGAGAAAGAATTAAATCTCTAAAGAGTGGCAAGACCCCGGGCCCAGATGGATACCCTGGTGAATTCTATAAAACATTCAGCAACATGCTCTCTCACTACCTGCACAAAATGTTGGCTCAGGCCAATGAGGATGGAGCTCTCCCATCTACTTTGGATGAGGCGTTCATTGCAGTTATACATAAGAAGGGTAATGATCCGGAAGAGGTAGGGTCATACAGACCAATATCTCTCCTTAATACAGACCAAAAGATTTTAGCAAAAACTCTGGCTAACAAGCTTAGCACTTTAATTGGCAAATTGGTCCATTCGGACCAGACCGGCTTTATCCCTAACAGAAACTCATTCTTCAATCTCAGGAGCCTCTTCAACATTATGTATGCTCAGAGGTTACCCAACGTGGACCTTGCTGTTATATCTCTTGACGCCGAAAAGGCCTTTGACCAAGTTGAGTGGCCCCATCTATTCAAGGTCCTACAGAAATGTAATATTGGAGATGGGTTCATAAATTGGATCCAGCTTTTATATAGGAACACCTGTGCGAGAATACTAACTAACCAATCATTGTCGCCCCGATTTAACCTTTATAGAGGGACAAGGCAGGGTTGTGTGCTGTCGCCTATGCTCTTTGCCCTAATTATTGAACCTCTAGCTCAGGCGATTAGATCTCATGCAGCAATACACGGCTATAATAATAAAGATACTCTAAATAAGATTTACCTATACGCAGATTACATTCTCCTCTATGTAACAGAACCCCAGGCTAGTATTCCAGCTATTCTTGATGTGATTAATTTATTTGGTACCTTCTCGGGATACAGAATAAATTGGAACAAGAGTGAATTAATGCCCATACGGTTGCAAAACACCTCCTGGCTAGAACATCTCCGGTTAAGTCATCTTCAGAAAAATGTACCTACCTAAGAATTGTAGTTACCAAACAATACTCCTTACTATTTAAAGATAATATCCCCTCTCTGATGCAAAAACTCAAGGCAAACATACAATTTTGGAGAACTCTCCCAATTTCTCTGCTCAGAAGAATTAATGCCATTAAAATGGTCTTCTTCCCACATTATGGCCAAACAGTTCTGTTTTTGTTTCATCAGACCAGAGGACATTTCTCCAAAAGGTACAATCTTTGTCCCCATGTGCAGTTGCAAACCGTTGTCTGTTTTTTTATGGCGGTTTTGGAGCAGTGACTTCTTCCTTGTTGAGCGGCCTTTCAGGTTGTGTCGATATTGTCACACCCTGACCATAGTTTGCTTTGTATGTTTCTATGTTTTGTTTGGTCAGGGTGTGATCTGAGTGGGCATTCTATGTTGTGTGTCTAGTTTGTCTGTTTCTGTGTTTGGCCTGATATGGTTCTCTATCAGAGGCAGGTGTTAGTCATTGTCTCTGATTGGGAACCATATCTAGTGTTTGGTGTTGGGGTTTGTGGGTGATTGTTCCTGTCTTTGTTACACCAGATAGGGCTGTTTTTTTTTTTTTTTTTCACTTTTTTTTTGGGGGGGGGGTATATTGTTCTATTTTCTTCTTCATTAAAGATGTATCACAATAACCACGCTGCGTTTTGGTCCGCCTCTCCTTCAACAGAAGAATCCCATTACAGATATAGGACTTGTTTTACTGTGGATATAGATACCTTTGCACCTGTTTCCTCCAGCATCTTCACAAGGTCCTCTGCTGTTGTTCTGGGATTTTCGCACCAAAGTATGTTCATCTCTAGGAGACAGAACGCGTCTCCTTCCTGAGTGGTATGATGGTTGCAACACAATGCACCATAATGACAAAATGAAACATTTTAAGACCTCTTTGCAAATATATTGAAAATGTATTAGAGAAATATATAATTTACATAGGTTTTCACACCCCTGAGTCAATACTTTGTAGAATCACCTTTGGCAACAATTACAGCTGTGAGTATTTCAGGGTAAGTCTCTAAGAACTTGATGGGAAACATTTTCCTATTAGTCTTTTCAAAACTATTCAAGCTCTGTCAAATTGGATGTTAATCATTGGTAGACAACCCTTTTCAGGTCTTGCAATAGATTTTCAAGTAGATTTAAGTTAAACCTGTAACTCAGCCATTCAGGATCATTCTGTGTCTTGGTAAGAAACTCCAGTGTAGATTTGGCCTTTATGTTTTAGGTTGTTGTCCCGCTGAAAAGTGAATTCATCACCCAGTGTCTGTTGGAAAGCAATATGGAGAGTGGTACTCAGTAATGTGTTGTATTTGATATGCCTCAAACATAAAACTTGAATTCAGGACAAAATGTTAATTGTTTTGCCACATTCTTTGCAGTATTACTTTAGTGCCTTGTTGCAAACAGGATGGAAGGTTTGGGAATATTTGTATTCCGTACAGGCTTCCTTCTATTCACTCTGTCAATTAGGTTAGTATTGTGGAGACTTCAGAAGTAAGCCAGCAGTGGTGTGCAGGGTGGTACGCTGCTGGCATACTGGTTGCATACTGGTTGACTGGTTACATCACCCCTTGGTATGGCAACTGCTTGGCATCCAACCGCAAGGAGGGTCGTGTGTACGGCCCAGCCCATCACTGGGTCTGTCAAGGACTCCAGCCACCCTAGTCATAGACTGCTCTCTCTGCTACTGCACGGCAAGCGGTACCGATGCACCAAGTCTGGAATCAACAGGACCTTGAACAGTTTCTACCCCCAAGCCATAACACTGCTAAATTGTTAGTCTGGGTAGGTATTGGTTAACTATTTAACTATCTGCATTGACACTTTTTGCACTTTTTTGACTCATCACATACTATGCTGCTACTGTTTATTATCTATCCTGTTGCCTAGTCACTTTATCCCTACCTATATGTACATTATCCACCTCAATTACCTTCTATCCCTGCACATCGACTTGGTACTGGTACCCTGTGTATATAGCCAAGTCATCATTACTCATTATGTATTTATTCCTCATGCTATTATTTTTATTTTATTTACATGTTTTTCTCTCTGAATTGTTGGCAAGGGTGGCCTGTAAGTAAGCATTTCACTGTCCGTCTACCCCTGTTAATTATGAAGCATATGACAAATGACTTCATTTGATTTTTATTTGATTTGAGTTGTTGAGTAGTCAATCTAAAATAATTGTACTGCTCTCTGAATAGAAGAAGAGGAAAAATAAGATTTATTGGTTCAATAAGGTGATTTGGGGTGTGGTTGAACAGTTTTCGTGTTATCAATGAGAAACAGACAAGCAGAATCTTGCAAAATCCTGCACAAATGAATGATACTTTTCAGTATGAAATATTGACAAACATTTTCATAATGACAGTAGTTCTATCTATCCACTGAGGTCACGCAAAGTATCTCCACTCTCACCAATCACAGACGATAAGGGGCCAATATGAGAGTTGTTGAAATGGGACATGACGTCAGTTGTAGTACGCAGCCGCAGCGGAAAAAGTGACAATGGTCCTGATCAAGGAATAGTAAGTCCAAACTTTTCTTGATTTTACTGTAATGTGTGTGATAATATACAGTATTTTTGAATACTGCGATTCTTCGTAGATGTTTTTACTCAAATAAAAACTTTGTTTGGTAGGGTGGGATTGTTCAGATCCGGCCTACCCGATGACAGCGAGTCAGCATAGGCTCCTAACATTAGCCGACCCACCTTTCTTTCGGCTTTTCACTGCTATTGTGCTAGCCAGCTGGCTATCAAAGTACAACAATATGGAATATTTTTCGATTATCTAGTATCGAAAGGGTACACTTCCCAGTTAGCTAACAATGTACCGTATATTATTTGGTGTAGGTTGAAAGTTCCGCGTTTTTGTAGCTTACTGTCGATAATGGTAACTTTCTAGCTAGCTACCTAGCGGAAGGGAGACTAAAGTGCACGCGTACCACAACTTCAGTCCACTGCCTGTAGAACCCAGTTTCCCAAAAGTATCTTAAGGCTAAGTTCATCGTTAGAACCGGTTTTAACGATGAACGTAGCCTTGTGGTGCGTTTGGGAAACAGGACACTGGTGTGTTGAACAGGATTGCCAACTTTTCCGGTGCTCAAGTCTTCCTGGCAGGCTAGTGATTTATGAACTTTGACCAAACTGCTGACCAAGGACAACTCTGCTTGTGAGAGAAATAACAAGGGTATATCGGACATTCTGCACCGACACTTGGTGTGCCAATGGTTCCCAGTTGAAACAATCAGTATGCCTAATCCAGTCTGATTCAGGAAGACGTTTGTATGTCTGAAGAGGTAGAATGTACCCCAATTTGTGTTGATTATCAGTAGGCCTATACGTTTTTATTCAACTTGATGTGATCCATATCATTGATTCTTAATGCAGCTCTACCCTGCCTCGTATAAAAGCCTACTAAACTAAGTTTATGGCTATACTTTTTTTTTGGGGGGGGGGGGGGGGGGGTCAGTGTTTAGTCATATCATGTGTGGAGTAACCTCACCACATTCAGAATACAAACAATTTAGTAGGGAGATTATTTTCTAATCTTTGTTACACTAATATATTGCAGAATTAAACAGTCTTTGAGAAACAAACCCTTGTTTGAAGAACAAGGCATGTTCTGAATGTGTGAGCGTGTAGCCTACTGCAGATCCACGCTGAAGTTGTGTGGCTGCTCTCATGCACATGCCACTCAGATTTAGGCCAATGTCACTAATTGTTAGCTCACAAGGCTGAGAATAGACATCCTGTCTTCAATAGCCTCATTTTTGGTATGAGAGGTAGTTTCATCTGTCTTTTATTTTAATAAAATAGCCTAATCTAGCATATTTCAATAAGTGGTGTGGTTTGTATGACCTTGTTACATGCCAAACAGTGAAATCTTGCATTACACCAGTTTGGCCTTCACGGCCCCTGTCTTTCAGTCACTGTAGAGGATAGGCAAGGTCTCTCCTCGTTGCCGCCTTTACTCGCGATCTGAAAACCTCAGATGTGCTCTTTAAATGCCGGTAAAGCGTATACCTCAAGTGCCCATTCCTGAATGCATCTCAGAGCACATCGGATGTTCCTTCACTCATTCACACACATTGTTAAACAACCAACAAATGAACATGTACATGATTTACTTACTTAGTCCTATTCAGTTATCAACGACATAGGCTAATAAATAGCTTAATACACTGCCTGCATTTATTCCAGACACAGATTTAGGTGAAGGTAGGCTAACTTGCTTGTCCCATATTGTTTCACTTTAGTGAGAAGCAAAACTTTTCTCTCCTGACACTTATGCCACATTTGTACAATCAAAAAATAAATCTACATTTGTCATTTTATTTTCGAATGATCTGTCGCTCAGTAAACATGCCTGGGTGAGAATAAATAATAATATCAAGCAAGCATGGGCTTGGATAACGACAGACGTCATCAGCAATGGAATAATACATGGGCAGACAAAGTAGGCCTAGTTAACAATGCCAAGTAGACAGACAAAAACAACCATATAGCCTCAGCAAAGTTTAATGGAAATAACTAGATTGAACAACAATGACTAGCTACGGATTTGGATTCATACACGATGTTTGGAGAAGGGGAAACTTGTGGCCTGAGACGAGTTGCTGTGTGTCTGTCTGGGAAAATGAGTCGGTGGAGAGCGGCTTGTTCTAATTCAATCATTGCAGCAGGCTCAACCTTTACCCCGCCCATTTCTTTACATACAGAAGCACTAGCCAATAGTTATTTAGAGCACACAGCACTTCATACGGTTTGAGTGAAAGAGATTAATACTTTTTTCCTGATCAATGATAATTGCAAAAAATACTTGTCGTGTTCGTAAAAATTCTCCATATCCGTTGCGATACTCGTTTAGTTTGAGGACTGAGCACACTTCTAGTAAATGCATTTTAAGTCTCTATCCATTCTCAATATGGCTTAGTGTGTGACAGAGCATTAAGTCTCAGGCTAGCCTGTTAGCAGTCATTACAGCAGTCATCTTCCAAACTGAAAAGCACCCTTGTTGCCTGGGTATATGGATAACCTGCCTCTGTAAGATGGTCACTGGTTGTAATGCTATTAGGGATGCACCGATGTGAAATTTTTGGCCGATACCGATATCCAGTATTTTCCTTGCCAAAAAACGCAATACCGATTTTATATATATTTTTAGCAGCCTTTTAAGCATTCTAATACCGTTAAGTAGTTGAAACACACACACTGACAAAAGTTATTTTGTTGGCATTTATGTATGTCCTGATTAGGAAACTAACCTCACACTCAACGTCAACAAAACAAAGGAGATGATTGTGGACTTCAGGAAACAGCAGAGGGAACACCCCCCTATCCACATCGATGGAACAGTAGTGGAGAGGGTAGTACGTTTTAAGTTCCTCGGCGTACACATCACAGACAAACTGAATTGGTCCACCCACACAGACAGCATCGTGAAGAAGGCGCAGCAGCGCCTCTTCAACCTCAGGAGGCTGAAGAAATTCGGCTTGTCACCAAAAGCACTCACAAACTTCTACAGATGCACAATCGAGAGCATCCTGTCGGGCTGTATCACCGCCTGGCACGGCAACTGCTCCGCCCACAACCGTAAGGCTCTCCAGAGGGTAGTGAGGTCTGCACAACGCATCACTGGGGCAAACTACCTGCCCTCCAGGACACCTACACCACCCGATGTCACAGGAAGGCCATAAAGATCATCAAGGACAACAACCACCTGAGCCACTGCCTGTTAAACCCGCTATCATCCAGAAGGCGAGGTCAGTACAGGTGCATCAAAGCTGGGACCGAGAGACAGAAGCTGTTTTTCAGTCTCAAGGCCATCAGACTGTTAAACAGCCACCAGTAACATTGAGTGGCTGCTGCCAACACACTGACTCAACTCCAGCCACTTTAATAATGGGAATTGATGGAAAATATCACTAGTCACTTTAAATAATGCTACTTACTATATTGTTTACATACCCTACATTACTCATCTCATTTGTATATACTGTACTCGATACCATCTACTGAATCTTGCCTATGCTGTTCTGTACCATCACTCATTCATATATCTTTATGTACGTATTCTTTATCCTTTTACACTTGTGTGTGTATAAGGTAGTAGTTTTGGAATTTAGGTTAGATTACTCGTTGGTTATTACTGCATTGTCGGAACTAGAAGCACATGCATTTCGCTACACTCGCATTAACATCTGCTAACCATGTGTATGTGACAAATACATTTTATGTGATTACCATTAAAAATGTATCAAAACCTATTTCTTTCACTTACTTGCTGTGCTGTTCCGTTGTTTTTTCTCAACCAGGATTTCATCATACATGACAAGAAGTGAGGTTTCAGCTCTGTCTGTCCGTGGCCTCATCTATCGTGGGTCCTCTTCCTCGGTGCGCACTGTCACTGTGTCCGTTTCCATCTTGTCCAGCTGTGTCTGTAACATTTCACGTAAACCCTGTTTCTTGTCTGTATCGAAGTCGCGGTCCTTGTACCTAGCATCAAGCATGGTGGCGACACAGTGTAGAGGCTCAGAGAGAATGTCACCGAATCGCTTGTTCACAGCCTCTAGTAGAGTACTTATGCAAGTTAACCCCACGGTCTGTGTCGGCAGTTTTGTTGGGGAGGTGTTTCAATGCAATGACAGAGGATATCACGTCTGCTACAGATGCAGTTGATGAGCTTATTTCTCGAGTCAGTTGTTCGAATGGAGCTAGGAGTGTGCTCATGTTCTCAAATGCCATTGAAATGACAGCAGCGGTATGAGAACCAGCACATTCTTGAGTAGGGTTGCACATTTTGGGGAATATTCAGAGGTGGAAACTTTCCATTTAAATGTAGATGTTTGCATTGGATATATTTATCATATGGAGACAGAAACATAAACCTTTTACCTTATCATAAGTAGACATAATTAAATCCTTCCAATATAAAAAAAACTAGTTACAAATTGAAATTTAATTAAATGAGTTGACTCTACACTTGGGATGATTTCACTGAACAACAAAATAAAGGGAATATTGAATGATCCATCCATCGTATGTCCCAAAAATGTTTTCAACTTACATCTGTAAAATGATAGTCTAAAAACTAAGGCTTTGGTTGTCTTCCTCTCAGGCTTCCATGTCTTCTCTCTGGACCTCCTCAATGTCCACCTCTTCAACATCACTCTGAGGCCTCATCTTCAATGTTACTTTCCAACCTTGTTGCGGATGGCTCGTTGTCAGGCTCAAATTTGCCCAGATGGCCACCAATTTTTCAACCCTTGTATTGGTCAGCCTGTTGCGTGTTTTGGTTTGTGTGTTCCCAAACAAGGACCAGTTGCGGTCTGAGACTGGTGATGTTGGTGGGATTTGGAGGATGATGGAGGCAACAGGGGAAAGAGGCTCAGATCCACAAAGTCCCTTCCACCAGGTGGCTGATGAGATATGTTGGCACAACTGCCATATTGCATCTTCATCCCAAAGCCCTTGCTTGGAAGTGTACTTCACCAGACTGCCAAGAACCTTGCCCTCATCCAGGCCAAGGTGGCAAGGTGTTGATCTCTGCACCAGACAGGATGCTCTTGCCAGCATACTTGGGGTCCAACATGTACACTGTGGCAGAAGTCTTCACGCTTCAGGCAGAAGTCTTCACACACTGATTTATTTCAGAACTTCAGTTTTCTCTGCTTGGTGCAACAGTGAAGTGGGCAGGGCAGTACGGATTTCTTCTCTTCAGACAGGATGGCATTGTTTCCCTCAATCTGTGCAATGGCTACAGCTATAGGTTTCAGGCTGCTTACCACTCTCTCCCAAGACACATCATCCAGGAGGATCCTCTTGATGGGGCTGTCCATATCAGCAGGCTGATATGGCCATTTCTTGGAGAGACTCCTTCCCCACCAGGAGACTGTCAAACATGATGACAACACCACGCCAACGGGTGTTGCTGGGCAGCTTCAATGTGGTGCTCTTATTCTTCTCACTTTGTTTGATGAGGTAGATTGCTGCTATAACTTGATGACCCTTCACATACCTAACCATTTCCTTGTCTCTCTTGTAGAGTGTGTCCATTGTTTTCAGTGCCATGATGTCCTTGAGGAGCAGATTCGATGCATGAGCAGCACAGCCAATGGGTGTGGTGTGAGGGTAGGACTCCTCCACTTTAGACCAAGCAGCCTTCATGTTCGCAGCATTGTCTGTCACCAGTGCAAATACCCTCTGTGGTCCAAGGTCATTGACTGCCTTCAGCTCATCTGCAATGTAGAGACCGGTGTGTCTGTCCCTTGTCTGTGCTCTTGTAAAATACTTGTTGAGTGGTGGAGATGATGTAGTTAATTATTCCTTGCCCCTGATCATTCGACCACCCATCAGCGATGATTGGAATACAGTCTGCTTTCTACATGATTTGCTTGACCTTTACTTGAACTCTGTTGAACTCTGCATCCAGCAATTGAGTAAGTAACGCATGTCTGGTTGGAGGGGTGTATGCTGGGCCGAAGAACATTCAGAAATCTCTTCCAGTACACATTGCCTGTACGCATCAGAGGTGAACCAGTTGCATACACAGCTCGAGCAAGACATTCATCAGCATTTCTGACTACGTTCCTCCATTGAGTCAAAAAACTTCTGATTCTAGGAGGACCATGAGCTGTTGCTATCGACAAGGTGTCTGATTCATAATTTTCACTTCATAGAAGTAGAGGGACTTTTGTCAGAGGTCGCTTGTGAGAACTGAGGGAACTTGATGCACTTGGCCAGATGATTCTGCATCTTTGTTGCTTTCTTTACATATGATTTGGCACAATATTTGCACATGTACACAGCTTTTCCTTCTACATTAGCTGCAGTGAAATATCTCCACACATCAGATAGTGCCAGTGGCATTTTCCTTTAAAGATTAGTAAAAAAAAACAAATACAATTCCATGCACAGGTAAATTATTAAGCAGTTAGATTAAACGACTTCTTTGAAAAAAAAAAAAAAAAAATGTTTTATGAAATTTATGGAAACGGGTGAATTAACACTCAGTTAGCAGGCTCAAGCAAGCTAAAACCCACATGGTAGCAAAAATTAACTAGCAGAAATTGTTAACAAGTTAGAAAGGATTTAAACACACTTTGCTGTAAACTACTATTTACTAGTTAACAAAAAAAATCATGTATGTCATATTAAATATATTCACCCCACCCAGTATTGTAATCAAAACTTACCAGAAGGCATGGAGTCCTTGGCTCAGACAGTGTAGTAGTGTGGGCTCGAGCATCTCATTTAGTGTGCAAGATCTTGAGAATCAGCTGTACATAGGGTTACAATTCCATTGAATTGGGGATAGTTTAACCAAATATGCCACAAGACCTAGAATTGCCTTAAGTGTATCCCACAAAAAGGTTCACTCTTAGTTTAACTTTTTTTTTATGAATTTAAGCAAAATTCCCGGGCTTAACTTCCCATGGAAAATTTCTGACCCTTGGCAACCCTATTCTTGAGCATGCAAATGGCTTTCCTCAGTACGAAATCCTTGTTGACCCACTGTGCTGTCAGACTCAGCATGCTCGTGGGGCTGACATCGCTGGTCCAAATGTCAGTTGTGAAGATAATAGCAGTGACGCCCATAGCAATTAGCTCATGGATGTGTGTTTCAACAATACTGTGTAACTCTGGTAGGCCAACATCTAAAAAATAGAGCCTACTTGGTAATGTGTACCGGGGCTCGAGGGGTTCGACCAGTCGGCGAAAGCCAACATCATCCACGACAGAGAACGGTTGATAGTCTTGCCGTTAATGGATTTCGCCTTCGAGTTGTCTCGCTGAAATGTTCTTTCAAATGACTGCTCGACTTGAACTTGTTTAGTTGTTGGAAGTGTGCACTTAGTTTTTTTTCTGCTTTAGTTCTAAGTAGTCACTGAACGTCTGGGGTTGATGCACTTTCAAATGAGTAATTAGGTTTGTGGTATTGAAAGATTTCACTTTCTCCCCTCTGGAAATAATAGCAGCACAAACGTTGCATATGGCCTTTTTGTTATCTTTGAAACTTCAAAATAAATCCACACAGCAGACATTGTGGGCTAGGTTAGGAAGGCTGTGTTGCACATGTAGCGCTTTTTTGTTGTGGCGTCATTACGTCATCTACCTACGTTATATAGGTATGCACGTCATCTACCTACGTTATATAGGTATGCACGTCATCTACCTACGTTTATATAGGTATGCACGTCATCTACCTACGTTATATAGGTATGCACGTCATCTACCTACGTTTATATAGGTATGCACGTCATCTACCTACGTTTATATAGGTATGCACGTCATCTACCTACGTTTATATAGGTATGCACGTCATCTACCTACGTTTATATAGGTATGCACGTCATCTACCTACGTTATATAGGTATGCACGTCATCTACCTACGTTTATATAGGTATGCACGTCATCTACCTACGTTTATATAGGTATGCACGTCATCTACCTACGTTATATAGGTATGCACGTCATCTACCTACGTTATATAGGTATGCACGTCATCTACCTACGTTATATAGGTATGCACGTCATCTACCTACGTTATATAGGTATGCACGTCATCTACCTACGTTTATATAGGTATGCACGTCATCTACCTACGTTTATATAGGTATGCACGTCATCTACCTACGTTATATAGGTATGCACGTCATCTACCTACGTTTATATAGGTATGCACGTCATCTACCTACGTTATATAGGTATGCACGTCATCTACCTACGTTATATAGGTATGCACGTCAGCTTTGACATCGGTTTTGTACATCAGCGTTAAACTAGACATCGGGCCAATGCTGACATTTTTAGCTAATATCAGCTGATTTCTGATATGCTTACCGATTTTATATTGTGCATCCCTAAATGCTATTCTTGAATTGTTACTGCTTTCAAGGCTATGGTCAATGGTATCATTTTAGAGTGTGTACCACAGCACTGTTTGGTAAATGATTGTAACTCATTGGTTCTTTTATGTTTTAAGGTTAACCATGGATCAACAGAACAGAGCTTCCTGATAGTAGAGCTACATATGGATGGAATAGGCTTACCACCCTTTTTTATATACGAGAGAGAGTATATAATATATTCTTACGGAAAACTGTTTCTGCATTCCTTTCTCTATGATATTCCTGTCTGGATTTAGTGGTCATTGGGTGGGGCAACGCTGCACACAACACCCTCTGTGGCTGGATGAGCTGTTGGGTAGTCTCTCTGGTTTCCATTTAGCTGAACTTTGCAGTGTCCAGACTGTCAGGCAGTAGGTTATAGCTGGAGCTGCCTTCATCATGTCATGTGATGCAGGAAGAGTGACCTGGAGTCATTTCCTGTTCACTGAGGGAACCTCTCATGGAAGCTGAGCCCACTGCTGCCATCATCAAACAGGCTGATGGGGGCTACTTCAGTCACAAAGTCATGAGGCAAAGGCCTTGCACAATAAATTATTATAGCTGCTTTGGCCAAAAAGAAAGCAAAGGTATCAAGTCTCACTTTAAAAATATATTTTTTTAAAGTATTCCTCTAGTCAAATCTGTTTATCAAAACAGCAACCCATTCCGAATTCCACGAGGCTAGTAGAGAACACATGTGGCTTGTATGCCTATTGGATCTAAATATATCCCACTCATTTGTCGACTCGAGTTCTAGATGTGATTGTGATGGCCAGTGTCAGTCAGTGTTCTCCATAGAACCGAGTCTCATCTCTCTTTCTGCTCTTCTCTCTTTCAGCCGTGTGGTCTTACCCTGTACTGTGGAGGAGGTGAGTACATCACAATTTAGATTATGGGTAATTCATCTTAACAGAACATGCAACTTGTGGTTGAATCCTCGTGTCCTCCTTACCGAATTCCGATGCGCACATTGATGTTAGAATAACTGTCAACATTTGCTTTTAGTCAACCATGAAATCTAAGTTTACTGGCCGTGTACAGAGATTTGCAGATACTATTGCAGGTGCTGCAAAATGTTTGTTTCTAGCTCCAACATTTCAGTAATACCTAGCAATGAAACATTTAAACAATACACCTATAATCCAGGGGGAAAAATTAAGATATATCGGAGCGAGCAATGTCAGACTAAAATATTTAGTGCATTCAAAGTATTCAGACCCCTTTTTCAAAATTGTTACAGCCTTTTTCTAAAAGTTATTAAATAAAAATGTTCCTCAATCTACACACAATACCCTATAATGACAAAGCAAAAACAGGTTTTAAGATATTTTATGCAAATGTATTGAAAATAAAAAGCATACCTTATTTCCATAAGTATTCAGACCCTTTGCTATGAGACTCGAAATTGAGCTGAGGTGAATCCTGTTACCATTGATCATCCTTGATATGTTTCCAGAACTTGGTTGGAGTCCACCTGTGGTAAATTTAATTGATTGGACATGATTTGAAAAGGCGCGCATACACACCTGTCTATATATAAGTTCTTACAGTTGACAGTGCATGTCAGAGCAAAAACTAAGCCATACTGTGAAGCATAGTGCTGGCAGCATCATGCTGTGGGGATGTTTTTCAGCGGCAGGGACTGGGAGACTAGTCAGGATAGATGAACAGAGAAAAGTACAGCGAGCTCCTTGAAGAAAACCTGCTCCAGAGCGCTCAGGACCTCAGACTGGGGCTAAGGTTCACCTTCCAACAAGACAACGACCCTAAGCACACAGCCAAGACAACGCAGGAGTGGCGTCGGGACAAGTGTCTGAATGTCCTTGAGTGGCTCGATCTTGATCCCGATCTTACATCGCTAGAGAGACCTGCAAATAGCTGTGCAGCAACGCTCCCCATCCAACTTGACAAAGGTTGAGACGAATGGGAGAAACTCATCAAATACAGGTGTGCCAAGCGTCAAACCCAAGAAGACTCAAGGCTGTAATCGCTGCCAAAGGTGCTTCAACAAAGTACTGAGTAAATGGTCTGAATATTTCTGTAAATTTGATATTACATTTTTTAAATAATTTTGCTAACATTTCTAAAAATCTGTTTTTGCTTTGTCATTATGGGTTGTGTGTAGATTGAAAAAACAATTTAATACATTTCAGAATAAGGTTGTAATGTAACAATGTGGAAAAAGTCAAGGGGTCTGATTACTTTCAGAATGCTGTATGTCATTTAAAAAATAGATTGTGTAAAGACAGTAATGGACAGGTGTGTGTGTGTGTGTGCGCAGCAGTAGTTGGGCTATATAGGATGAGCCATGATTAGAATACAGTATACTTCATATGTGTATGTAAACATTATTAAAGTGACCCAGTATTCAATGACTATGTACATAGGGCATCAGTCTCTAAGGTGCAGGGTAGAGTACTGGGTGGTAGTTGACTAAAACAGTGACTGTAGTGGTGACTGTTTAACAGTCTGATAGCCTGGAGTTAGAAGCTGTTTCGCAGTCTCTTGGTCCCAGCATTGATGCATCTGTAGTAGAGGGCGACCAATTAATCAGAATGGCCGATTCAAGTTTTCATAACAATCGGAAATTGGAAATTTTGGACACAGATTTGGATGATTTAAAAAATATTTGTTTACACCTTTATTTATCCTTTATTTAACTAGGCAAGTCAGTTAAGATCACATTCTTATTTTCAATGACGGCCTAGGAACGGTGGGTTAACTGCCTTGTTCAGGGGCAGAACGACAGATTTTTACCATGTCAGCTCGGGGATTCAATCTTGCAACCTTACAGTTAACTAGTCCAATGCTCTAACCACCTGGTTACATTGCACTCCACGAGGAGACTGCCTGTTACGCGAATACAGTAAGAAGCCAAGGTAAGTTGCTAGCTAGCATTAAACTTATCTTATAAAAAATAATCAATCATAATCACTAGTTAACTACACATGGTTGATATTACTAGTTTATCTAGCGTGTCCTGCGTTGAATATAATCGATGCGGTGCGTATTCGCGAAAAAGGACTGTCTTGCTCCAATGTGTACCTAACCATAAACATCAATGCCTTTCTTAAAATCAATACACAAGTATATATTTTTAAACCTGCATATTTAGTTCATATTGCTTGCTAACCTGGCTCTTTGTGAATTCTGTGAAGACTATTTCTTCCTAACAAAGACAGGCAACTTCGCCAAACGGGTGATGATTTAACAAAAGCGCATTTGCGAAAAAAAGCACAATCAAACTGTACCTAACCACAAGCTGTACCTAACCATAAACATCAATGCCTTTCTTAAAATCAATACACAGAAGTATATATTTTTAAACCTGCATATTTTGCAAAAAGAAATCCAGGTTAGCAGGCAATAGTAACCAGGTGAAATTGTGTCACTTCTCTTGCGTTCATTGCATGCAGAGTCAGTGTATATGCAACAGTTTGGGCCGCCTAATTTGCCAGAATTTTACGTAATTATGACATAACATTGAAGGTTGTGCAATGTAACAGGAATATTTAGACTTATGGATGCCACCCGTTAGATAAAATACGGAACGGTTCTGTATTTCACTGAAAGAATAAACGTCTTGTTTTCGAGATGATAGTTTCCGGATTCGACCATATTAATGACCTAAGGCCACGGAAGGAGAGTTGTATGGCATTGAAGTTTGCCTGGAGGGTTGTTAAGTGTCCAAAGAAGGGCCAGAAGTATACAGAATGGTGTCGTCTGCGTAGAGGTGGATCAGAGACTCACCAGCAGCAAGAGCGACCTCATTGATGTATACAGAGAAGAGAGTCGGTCCAAGAATTGAACCCTGTGGCACCCCCATAGAGACTGCCAGAGGTCCGGACAACAGACCCTCCGATTTGACACACTGAACTCTATCAGAGAAGTAGTTGGTGAACCAGGCGAGGCAATCATTTGAGAAACCAAGGCTGTCGAGTCTGCCGATGAGGATGTGGTGATTGACAGAGTCGAAAGCCTTGGCCAGATCAATGAATACGGCTGCACAGCAATGTTTCTTATCGATGGCGGTTAAGATATCATTTAGGACCTTGAGCGTGGCTGAGGTGCACCCATGACCAGCTCTGAAACCAGATTGCATAGCAGAGAAGGTATGGTGAGATTCGAAATGGTCGGTAATCTGTTTGTTGACTTGGCTTTCGAAGACCTTAGAAAGGCATGGTAGGATAGATATAGGTCTGTAGCAGTTTGGGTCAAGAGTGTCCCCCCCTTTGAAGAGGGGGATGACCGCAGCTGCTTTCCAATCTTTGGGAATCTCAGACGACACGAAAGAGGTTGAACAGGCTAGTAATAGGGGTGGCAACAATTTTGGCAGATAATTTTAGAAAGAAAGGGTCCAGATTGTCTAGCCCGGCTGATTTGTAGGGGTCCAGATTTTGCAGCTCATTCAGAACATCAGCTGAGCAGATTTGGGAGAAGAAGAAATGGGGAAGGCTTGGGCGAGTTGTTGTGGGGGGTGCAGTGCTGTTGACCGGGGTAGGAGTAGCCAGGTGGAAAGCATGGCCAGCCGTAGAAAAATGCTTATTGAAATTCTCAATTATGGTGGATTTATCAGTGGTGACAGTGTTTCCTATCTTCAGTGCAGCTGGGAGGAGGGGTTCTTATTCTCCATGGACTTTAGTGTCCCAGAACTTTTTTGAGTTAGTGTTGCAGGAAGCAAATTTCTGCTTGAAAAAGCTAGCCTTGGCTTTTCTAACTGCCTGTGTGTAATGGTTTCTAGCTTCCCTGAACAGCTGCATATCACGGGGGCTGTTCGATGCTAATGCAGAACACCATAGGATGTTTTTGTGTTGGTTAAGGGCAGTCAGGTCTGGGGAGAACCAAGGGCTATATCTATTCCTGGTTCTAAATTTCTTGAATGGGGCATGTTTATTTAAGATGGTTAGGAAGGCATTTAAAAAAAATATCCAGGCATCCTCTACTGACGGGATGAGATCAATATCCTTCCAGGATACCCCGGCCAGGTCGATTTAGAAAGGCCTGCTCGCTGAAGTGTTTCAGGGAGCATTTTGATGATCACATTTACGTTCAACATATGCCCACTCCCTACGGAATGGGAAAATATATATTTTTAATTTGAATCCGTTACGTTCAATTATGTTCTTACTATAAAATAATGGCACAGGACAGTTCAAACTAAGGTCAAGGAAGTCAAATTTCTGGTCAATGACCGCCGATCTAATATCCAAAAGTTATTTATGGCTGTAGGTAACAATACAAAAAAAGGTGGTAAGAAATAACATGCAACAAAAAAAATTAAAACTGCAAAGTTGGCTATGAACTAGAAACAGGGCGACTATCGGCACCATGTTGCATCCAAGACTAGTAATGAACAGCAAAATCACTAGGCTTATGTCAATCTATAATCCCCTATAGTAGAAAAGTTCACAGCTTGTCGAGGGAAATAGCCATTTCCAAACACTCTGGGACGATAGAGCCTACATTTATACAACCAGTAGGTTTAGGTCACAGAAAAAACGTAATTAAAGCAATGAGGCTGATGCAGCAGATCAGACCGTTTTAGGTTAAAATGTTGATAAACAAATTCGTCACATAAGCGCATTAATGTGCACAAGGCAGTAAGTAGGCTATGCGCAAATGTTTGTTCCATAATGCAATTAGAGGGAAAACATTGTTGCCAAAAGCACACTGCACATGCAAGTGTTTAATTTGACAGATTCAAATATCTGTTACAAATGTAGAAAGAGGGGCGATCTAAAGATGCAACAACTAGCATGGGTGCTAATATGGCTAGAATTATGCCTTTGGCTACTGGACAATGAAAGAAAGTTAATTTGAAAACCAATAGAACATGAGAGAGAGGCTACTGGTATCAATTGCATATGGAAGTCTTTATAAAATAATTGCCTCATGATATGGTCAGACTTTGGCTAGGCTACTTTGAAGCAAGGTAAGACATGCCTCGTATGTAGTAAACTTTCAGGTTTCAAACAATTAAGTATATGTTCAGCTCAATGTCCAGCTCATTGCAAAGATGTGTGTGATGCATTGATCAAATTCAATTATTTGTCACATGCGCCGAAGACAACAGGTGTATAGTAGACCTTAGAGTGAAATGGTTAAAAACAATGCACTTTTAATAAAAAATCTGTCATTCAGTTTTAGTAAATACTTTAACAATAACAAAGAAGGAAAAAAATGCAAATAGTCCACGTAGCTGTTTTGTCAGAGCCCGCAAGGCACTACCAGTCAGGATGCTCTCGATGGTGCAGCTGTAGAATTATTTTTTAAAAATGATTTAAAAACAATTTTACCCCCTTTTTCTCCCCAATTTCATGGTATCCAATTGTTTAGTAGCTACTATCTTGTCTCAACGCTACAACTCCCGTACGGGCTCGGGAGAGACGAAGGTTGAAAGTCATGCGTCCTCCGATACACAACCCACAGCGCGCATCCAACCCGGAAGCCAGCCGCACCAATGTGTCGGAGGAAACACCTGGCAACCTTGGCTAGCGCACACTGCGCCTGGCCCGACAAGGATATCCCTACCGGCCAAACCCGGACAACGCTAGGCCAATTGTGCGTCGCCCCACGGACCTCCCGGTTGTGGCCGGTTACGACAGAGCCTGGGCGCGAACCCAGAGTCTCTTGTGGCACAGCTTGCGCTGCAGTACAGTGCCCTTAACCACTGCGCCACCCAGGAGGCCCAGCTGTAGAACATTTTGAGGATCTGAGGGCCAATGCCAAATCTTTTCGGTTTCCTGAGAGAATAGGCGTTGTCGTGCCCTCTTCATGACTTTCATGGTGTGTTTAGACCATGACAGTTTGTTGGAGACTCCAAGGAACTTGAAGCTCTTAACCTGCTCCACTACAGCCCGATGAGAATGGGGGTGTGCTAGGCCCTCCTTTTTCTGTAGTCCACAGTCCTCTCCTTTGTCTTGATCACGTTGAGGGAGAGGTTGTTATCCTGGCACCACCTGGCCAGGTCTCTGACCTCCTCCCTATTGGCTGTCTCATTGTTGTCGGTGATCAGGCCTACCGCTGTTGTCTTCGGCAAACTTAATGATGTTGTTGGAGTCGTGCCTGGCTGTGCAGTCATGGGTTGACGGAGTACAGGAGGGGACTGAGCACGCACCCCCGAGGGCCCCCCGTGTTGAGGATCAGCGTGGCAGATGTTGTTACCTACCCTTACCACCTGGGGGCGGCCTGTCAGGAAGTCCAGGATCCAGTTGCAGAGGGAAGTGTTTAGTCCCAGTGTCCTTAGCTTAGTGATGAGCTTTGTGGGCACTATGGTGTTGAACGTTGAGCTGTAGTCAATGAAAAGCATTCTCACATGGGTGTTCCTTTTTGTCCAGGTAGGCAAGGGCATTGTTGAGTGCAATATAGATTGCATCAACTTTTGGGGCGGTATGCAAATTGAAGTGGGTCTAAGGTTTCTGGGATAATGGTGTTGTGAGCCATGACCAGCCTTTCAAAGCACTTCATGGCTACAGATGTGAGTGCTACAGGTTGGTAGTCATTTAGGCAGGTTACCTTTATGTTCTTGGGCACAGGGACTATGGTGGTCTGCTTGAAACATGTAGTTATTACAGACCTGGTCAGTGATATGTTGAAAATGTCATTGAAGACACTTGCCAGTTGATCAGCGCATGCTGATACACGTCCTGGTAATCCGTCTGGCCCTGCGGCCTTGTGAATGTTGACCTGTTTAAAGGTCTTACTCACATTGGCTATGGAGAGTGTGATCACACAGTCATCTGGAACAGCTGGTGCTCTCATGCATGTTTTACTTGCCTCGAAGCGAGCATGGGAAGGAATTCAGCTCGTCTAGTAGGCTCGTCTCACTGGGCAGCTCTTGGCTGTGCTTCCTTTTTGTAGTCTGTAATAGTATGCAAGCCCTGCCACATCTGACGAGCTTCAGAGCCGGTGTGGTAGGATTCAGTTTTAGTCCTGTATTGACGCTTTGCCTGTTTGATAGTTTGTCTGAGGGCGTAGCGGGATTTCTTATAAGCCTCTGGTTTAGAGTCCCGCTCCTTGACCGTGGCAGCTCTACCCTTTAGCTCAGTGCGGATGTTGCCTGGAAACCAATGGCTTCTGGTTTGGGTTATGTACGTACGGTCACTGTGGGGACGACATCATTGATGAGACCAGTGACTGATGTGGTGTACTCCTCAATGCCATGGAAGAATCCCGGAACATTTTCCAGTCTGCAAGAAAAACAGCACAAACTGATGTAGCCTGCCTTCCATTGCCTATGCACTTGAATGGCGAATGGGAGGTGCGCTTCATTTACCAGTTGAGTGAGAAAAATAGTAGCTCTTTTTAATCATGGCCATCAACCTTTTAATAAGGTGATTGCATTTAGAGTTGTTGTGCATTGATTGGGCTTGTAAAAGCGCATGTTTAACTCCAGCAGCAAAGGAAGAGCTGATTGACGCGCTGTAGCAGCAGCTCTTGCACTGACAGATTTGCTGGTCATAAGATGCATAACGAATATACACACTGCAATTGAATTCCACAACATTATGCAAATGGACCTATAGACCGATTAACACGACCAGTCGAATGTATTTCCATCAATGATTAGGCTGAAAAGCATTATTTTCGATCTCTCTATGGTTCTGGATTTGAGTAGTGTTATTGGAATCTGACAGTGTTAGTAAATATTTTGATTCCTTTGTATGAAGAGGATGGAGGTAGCTTACTTGTTGCACTTGTTTGTATGGGTTACTGTTATAAAATGTTCTGACTCGCACACTGTCCTTATATGGCAATGAAGTGTGTGTTCACTGAGGGATGGATTATAGTTAGTGCCTTCCAAGTATTCACACCCCTTGACTTTTTCCACATTTTGTTTTACAGCCTGCATTTTAAAATGAATTAAATTTCTATTATTGTCACTGGCCTACACACAATACTGCATGGAGATCAATTGACACCCTTTCACATGGCATTTTGAGATTTATTTTAAACTGCAAAACCCTTATGCACCACTGCACTTTGTATACCAGGGTTGGCTGGCCTTCTCTAGTCACTCGTAGGCTCAGGCACTGGTATACTTTTATTTACAAAGCCATTTTGGGTTTACTACCTTTTTTATTTGGGCATTTTTATTGTTCAGAAATGTGGTGGGTACTCTCTTCGTTCGCTGGACTTTATCCTGCTAACTGTTCCAAATGTCCGAACTGAATTTGGTAAAAGGGCTTTTATGTACTCTGCGCTATCGTCTTGGAACGCCTTACAAAATCCTTTTAAACTGGAAGGACTTGTTTCAATTGGTATTTTTGAAATCACTGATGAATGATCTTGAGACTGATTCCCTGACCTGTCAATGTTTTTAATTTGCTGTTTTTGATTTTGTTTTACTCTTGTGAATTCTATGGTTTTTACTAGATGACTTGTAGTTTTTCATGTTTGTCTGTAATTTTTGTAATGACTTGGTGCTGCCTATCTTGGCCAGGACGCTCTTGAAAAAGACATTTTAAATCTCAATGAGCCCTTCCTGGTTAAATAAAAAATATCAGTGGAATTGCTTTTTATTTTTACAAATTAATAAAAAATGACAAGCTGAAATGTCTTGTCAAGTATTCAACCCCTTTTTATGGCAAGCTTAAATAAGTTCAGGAGTACATTTACTTAACAAGTCACAGTAAATTGCGTGCAATTTTTTTAATGATTACCTCATCTCTGTATCCCACATGTTCAATTATCTGTAAGGTCCCTCTGTCGAGCAGTGAATTTCAAACACGGATTCAACCACAAAGACAAAGGAGATTTTCCAAGGCCTCACAAAGGACTACACCTATTGGTAGATGGGTATAAAAAAAAAACGCATTGAATATCCGTTTGAGCATGGTAAAGTTATTAAATACACTTTGAATGGTGTATCAGTACAGCGTCACTACAAAGATACAGGCGTCCTTCCTAACTCTCTTGCCGGAGAAGAAGGAAACCGCTCAGGGAATTCACTGAGGCCAATGATGACTTTAAAACAGTTAATGGCTGTGATAGAACTGAGGGATCAACATTTTAGTTACTCCACAATACTGACCTAATTGACAGAGTGAAAAGAAGGAAGCCTGTACAGAATAATATTCCAAAACATACTAATATTTTTACATCTTTTTTGCAGAATAATATTCCAAAACACTCACCTAAAAGCACCTACTAAAGTAATACTGCAATAAAGGTGGCAAAGTAATTAACTTTTTGTCCTGACTACAAAGTGTTATGTTTGGGGCAAATCCAATGCTACACATTACGGTGTACCACTCTCCATATTTTCAAGCATAGTGGTGGCTGCATCATGTTATGGATATGCTTGTAATTGTTAAGGACTGGGTAGTTTTACAGGATAAAAAAATAAACTGAATGGAGCTAAGCACAGGCAAAATCCTTGAGGAAAACCTGGTTAAGTCTGCTTTCCACTAGACACTGTGAGATGAATTCACCGTTCAGCAGGACAATAACCTAAAACGATGCCAAATCTACACTGGAGTTGTTTACCAAGACAGTGAATGTTCTTGAGTAGCCAAGTAATTTTTTTTACCCCCTTTTTCTCCCCAATTTCGTGGTATCCAATTATTAGTAGTTAGTATCTTGTCTCATCGCTACAACTCCCGTACGGGCTCGGGAGAGATGAAGGTCAAGAGCCATGCGTCCTCCGAAACACAACCCAACCAAGCCGCACTGCTTCTTAACACAGCGCGCATCCAACCTGGAAGCCAGCCACACCAATGTGTCGGAGGAAACACTGTACGCGCGATGAGACAAGGATATCCCTACCGGCCTAACCCGGACGACACTAGGCCAATTGTGCGTCACCCCATGGAGGAGTTACAGTTTAAATCTACTTGAAAAGAAATGGAAAGACGTGAAAATGGTTGTCTAGCAATGATCAACAACCAATTTGACACAGCTTGAATGTTTTGGAGAGTAGTGGGCAAATGTTGCTCAATCCAGGTGTGGAAAGCTCTTTGAGACTTGTCCAGAAAGACTCAGCTGTAAACACTGCTAAAGAGGAGGGGGGGGGGGGGGTTTGAATAATTCTCATCAATATACTGTATATTAGTTTCATTTGTCATATTTTATATTTGTACAAATATTAGCATGTTTCTTTCACTTTGACTGAGTATTTTGGGTAGACCATTGACAAAAAAAATGACAATTTAAATACATTTTTAATCCCACTAACATGAAATGTGTAAAAAGTCAAGGTGTGAATACATTCTGAAGTCACTGTACGTTCAAATGATTAGAAAATTAACTATAAAGTAGGGACGGGCATTTTTTTTATTATTTCACTATTCTAATAATATTTCGCATATCTGGAGAGTCAAAACATACAGTGCATTTGTAAAAGTATTCAGACCCCTTCAGTTATTCCACATTTTGTTACATTACAGCCTTATTCTAAAATGGATTCAAATTTTTTTTTTTTTACCTCAATCTCCACAAAATACCCCATAATAACAAAGCAAAAAGTTGTTTTATTTTTATTAAATATTTGCAAATGTTTAACACTTTTTAATTTTATTTTAAATGATCACATGTACATAAGTATTCAGACCCTTTACTCAGTACTTTGTTGAAGCACCTTTGGCAGCAATTACAGCCTCGAGTCTTCTTGGGTATGACGCTACAAGCTTGGCACACCTGTATTTGGGGAGTTTCTCCCATTCTTTTCTGTAGATCCTCTCAAACTCTGTTTGGTTGGGGGTGGAGCTTCGCTGCACAGCTATTTTCAGGTCTCTCCAGAAATGTTAGATCGGGTTCAAGACCGGGCTCTGGCTGGGCCACCCAAGGACATTCAGAGACTTGTCCCAAACTCACTCCTGCATTGACTTGGCTCTGTGCTTAGGGTAGTTGTCCGGTTGGAAGCTCAACCTCCACCCCAGCCAGAGCGCTCTTGACCAGGTTCTCAGCAAGGATCTCTGTACTTTGCTCCGTTCATCTTTCCCTCGATCCTGACTAGTCTCCCAGTCCCTGCTGCTGAAAAACATCCCCACTGTATGCTGCTACCGCCACCATGGTGCACCATGCTGCTACCGCCACCGTAGGGATGGTGCCAGGTTTCCTGCAGACGTGACACTTGGCATTCAGGCCGAAGAGTTCGATCTTGGTTTCATCAGACCAGAGAATCTTGTTTCTCATGGTCCGAGAGTCGTTTAGGTGCCTTGGGGCAAACTCCATCGGGCTGTCATGTGACTTTTGCTGAGGAGTTGCTTCCGTCTGGCCACTCTACCATAAAGGCCTGATTGGTGGAGTGCTGCAGAGATGGTTGTCCTTCTGGAAGGTTCTCCCATCTCCACAAAGGAACTCTGGAGCTCTGTCAGAGTGACTGTCGGGTTCTTGGTCACCTCCCTGATCAAGGCTCTTCTCCCCCGATTGCTCAGTTTGGAAGAGTCTTGGTGCTTCCAAACGTCTTCCATTTAATAATGATGGAGGCTACTGTATTCTTGGACATTCAATGCCAAAGATGTTTTTAGTAACCTTCCCCAGATCTGTGCCCTTCTCACAATCCTGTCTCGGAGCTCTACGGACAATAACCTTCAACCTCATGGGTTGGTTTTTGCTCTGACATGCGCTGTCAAGTATGGGACCTTATATAGACAGGTGTGTGCTTTTCCAAATCATGTCCAATCAATTGAATTTACCACAGGTGGACTCCAATTAAGTTGTAGAAACATCTCAAGGATGATCAATGGAAACAGGATGCACCTGAGCTCAATTTCGAGTCTCATAGCAAAGGGTCTGAATACCTATGTAAATAAGGGATTTCAGATTTGTTTTACTTGTAATAAATTTGCTAAAAAACCTGTGTTCGCTTTGTCATTATGCGGTATTGTGTGTAGATGGATGAGGAAAAATATATTTAATCCCAAAAAAGTCAAGGGGTCTGAACACTTTGCTAATGCACTGTAATATATATATTTTTAATTACTCTTCACCAATCAGAATGATGCAGAGGGCAGTACATGAATAAAAAAAGACAGCGAACGGGCTGCTTTTCAAGTAGTTTTTGGCTAACAGTGAAAGAAGTCTGATTCGCCATAATATAACTGATTTTAACGGATTCTGTTTACAAAAATGTTTTCTGGTGACTGTTCACATTGATCTGTGTTCGCTCCTCTGTTAGGTGTGCCTGTAATTGCTATTTGAAGAGCGGAAAATAGCATACCAATGTCATGGCTGACTGAAGGGCTAAATGTGCAGTAGTAGCGCGATGCACAGTCATAAATACTGCATTCAGTAATTACTACCCTACCGTGATGAGGAAAACGTCCTGGAAGACTCGTAGTGAATGGAACAAAACAAAAATACCCTGGCTTTCAGATACTGATTTGAGTTGATCTGATAGAGGCTTAGTTTCCACAGTATAAGCATGGCATAAAAACAGACCTGCAGCACCATCATGAATGGCTTGTTTCATTAATTACACAAATGTTTATGAACAGTGATCAACTATTTGAAAAACTGAGTGCTTGTTTAAATTACTTTGTCTAATTCAGGACAATTTGAATGTCTCATTTAACCTGGGGCCATATGTTGGTTAATTAACATAGTTGGTGTGTGCATGCATGCATGCGTGTGTGTGTGTGACTGCATGCTTTTGGGCGAGTAAGAGGGAATGCCTTTTGATGTGAAAGGAATGTGTTGCCCTCTACAGGGCCCAGAACAGAGAGGAGACGGACAGTAAAACTCTTGCTCAGAGCTCTGTTCTCTGGACAATTTGTCTGTTTAGCCTACTCTTCTTGCTTGTTGTGGTTAGGAGACGATGCATAAAAAATACATTGTTTTTGGTTGGCACAATACCCATGTTGAAACAATGAACACTGAATGCATGCAGTGATGTTTTTATAGTCCGCTTAGATGACAAACGCTTGACACATGCAGTCTGTCTCACACAATCTTTCTTTTGTAGACAAACGCACAGTCACACAGCCAGCCATGTAGACCCTCCAGTACTGTAGGCCCCCCACTGTGGCTGTTTTCTCACTCCCCTCCCCCTAATCCTATTAAATCAAAACCATGAAGAGTGGCTCTCTGTTGGGCTGTGTCGGTCTCTTGTGGGGACTGGGGATGCTAGTAGGGGCCACCATGTCTCTCCCAACTTTGATAACCCTGTATGATGCTGGGCACTGCCATCCTGTTAGTCAAGCTCTTATTCAACATGAGCACTCTCTGTCATCTGATAGTCCATAACTAACGTTTTTATTTATTCCTTATGTTCTTAGTTGCTATCCATGTCTTTTATAGTCTCGGAAAAACCCGACCGTAGGCAACACAGTGACTATAGGGCCTGGTTTCAATGACACTCTTTAGGCATAGAGGATCTGTCACTGCCTACAGTTGAAGTCTGAAGATTACATACACCTTAGCCAAATACATTTAAACTCAGTTTTTCACAATTCCTGACATTTAGTCCAAGTAAAAATTCCCTGTCTTAGGTCAGTTAGGATCACCACTTTATTTTAAGAATGTGAAAAGTCAGAATAATAGCAGTGAATTTATTTCAGCTTTTTATTTCTTTCATCACATTCCCAGTGGGTCAGAAGTTTACATTAGAGGTCGACCGATTTTATGATTTTTCAACACCGATACCGATTTATTGGAGGACCAAAAAAAGCCAATACCGATTAACTTAAAAACATTTTAAGTCACTGTTGCCTATAGTCTGGTTTTCGAGACTGTTTTTGACCTGCATGAGTGCAAGTATTTGTTGTATTGTAATGGTAAGGTAACGTGTGTTTGTTTCAGTATCAAGTGGGCCAGTTGTACTCTGTAGCAGTGGCCAGTAAGAATGAGACAGGTGGAGGAGAGGGCATTGAGGTCCTCAAGAATGAACCCTATGAGAAGGATGGCGAGAAAGGACAGTACACACACAAAATCTACCATCTGAAGAGGTAAGTGACACTCACACACATAGTATGTTCCAAGTGCACCATCACTATCTTGCCACCAAGTGGCAGTGTAGTCATCCCTGTCTTACTGTAGGTTTATAGTACCTGAGAGGCCTTCAAGACCATGACATTATGATATCCCACTGTAGAACCTGTATGACTGGAGTTAGTGATTATGTGTGTATTCATCTATGCTCCTCCCCTCTTCTTGGCTTTCACAGTAAAGTCCCTGCGTTTGTCAAGATGATTGCTCCTGAGGGCTCTCTGGTCTTCCATGAAAAGGCCTGGAACGCTTACCCTTACTGCCGAACCAGTGAGTCCTCTCCTCCTCTCTCCTCTCCTGCCCTAGCCCTTCCCTCCACCCCTCCCCTGTCCTGCCTGCACTCTGACCCACAGCCTTGTGTATTTAGACATTTTAATTTGACTCATTGTTGGTATTGTTTGCATGAGTTTATGGCTGTCCCCGACAGAAAAACATCTTGGTCCACTGAAAATCCTATGTTCTTTCAACCAATCGATTGGTCAACATTTTTAAATGTGTATTTTTATATATATATATATATATATATATAGATATAGATATAGATAGATCTATCTCTATATATACACACATATACAGTGCCTTGCGAAAGTATTCGGCCCCCTTGAACTTTGCGACCTTTTGCCACATTTCAGGCTTCAAACATAAAGATATAAAACTGTATTTTTTTGTGAAGAATCAACAAGTGGGACACAATCATGAAGTGGAACGACATTTATTGGATATTTCAAACTTTTTTAACAAATCAAAAACTGAAAAATTGGGCGTGCAAAATTATTCAGCCCCCTTAAGTTAATACTTTGTAGCACCACCTTTTGCTGCGATTACAGCTGTAAGTCTCTATCAGTTTTGCACATCGAGAGACTGAATCTTTTTCCCATTCCTCCTTGCAAAACAGCTCGAGCTCAGTGAGGTTGGTTGGATGGAGAGCATTTGTGAACAGCAGTTTTCAGTTCTTTCCACAGATTCTCGATTGGATTCAGGTCTGGACTTTGACTTGGCCATTCTAACACCTGGATATGTTTATTTTTGAACCATTCCATTGTAGATTTAGCTTTATGTTTTGGATCATTGTCTTGTTGGAAGACAAATCTCCGTCCCAGTCTCAGGTCTTTTGCAGACTCCATCAGGTTTTCTTCCAGAATGGTCCTGTATTTGGCTCCATACATCTTCCCATCAATTTTAACCATCTTCCCTGTCCCTGCTGAAGAAAAGCAGGCCCAAACCATGATGCTGCCACCACCATGTTTGCCAGTGGGGATGGTGTGTTCAGCGTGATGAGCTGTGTTGCTTTTACGCCAAACATAACGTTTTGCATTGTTGCCAAAAAGTTACATTTTGGTTTCATCTGACCACCTTCTTCCACATGTTTGGTGTGTCTCCCAGGTGGCTTGTCGCAAACTTTAAACGACACTTTTTATGGATATCTTTAAGAAATGGCTTTCTTCTTGCCACTCTTCCATAAAGGCCAGATTTGTGCAATATACGACTGATTGTTGTCCTATGGACAGAGTCTCCCACCTCAGCTGTAGATCTCTGCAGTTCATCCAGAGTGATCATGGGCCTCTTGGCTGCATCTCTGATCAGTCTTCTCCTTGTATGAGCTGAAAGTTTAGAGGGACGGCCAGGTCTTGGTAGATTTGCAGTGGTCTGATACTCCTTCCATTTCAATATTATCGCTTGCACAGTGCTCCTTGGGATGTTTAAAGCTTGGGAAATCTTTTTGTATCCAAATCCGGCTTTAAACTTCTTCACAACAGTATCTCGGACCTGCCTGGTGTGTTCCTTGTTCTTCATGATGCTCTCTGCGCTTTTAACGGACCTCTGAAACTATCACAGTGCAGGTGCATTTATACGGAGACTTGATTACACACAGGTGGATTGTATTTATCATCATTAGTCATTTAGGTCAACATTGGATCATTCAGAGATCCTCACTGAACTTCTGGAGAGAGTTTGCTGCACTGAAAGTAAAGGGGCTGAATAATTTTGCACGCCCAATTTTTCAGTTTTTGATTTGTTAAAGTTTGAAATATCCAATAAATGTCGTTCCACTTCATGATTGTGTCCCACTTGTTGTTGATTCTTCACAAAAAAATACAGTTTTATATCTTTATGTTTGAAGCCTGAAATGTGGCAAAAGGTCGCAAAGTTCAAGGGGGCCGAATACTTTCGCAAGGCACTGTGTGTGTGTGTATATATATATATATATATATATATATATATATATATATATATATATATATATATATATATATATATATATATATATATATATATATATATATATATATATATATATATATAGCTATCTCTACAGTGGGGCAAAAAAGTATTTAGTCAGCCACCAATTGTGCAAGTTCTCCCACTTAAAAAGATGAGAGGCCTGTAATTTTCATCATAGGTACACTTTAACCATGACAGACAAAATGAGAAAAGAAATCCAGAAAATCACATTGTAGGATTTTTAATGAATTTATTTGCATATTATGGTGGAAAATAAGTATTCTATCCAAATGAAAATGATACAAACCTAAAAAGTAACTTATATTGCCAGCTATGTAAAAATAGCCTACATAAAGCCAACAAATAAAAACATTGCAGCCGCAGGTATCAACTGTCCACTTGGGTCACTTGGGTCCAGCCCAAACTCCCATTAGCAAACTTGTATAAAATATTCTGGGCCCTCGGTATCCTGCGCCAGTGAGCTCAGGAGAGACACAGCTGTAGGCTATTTTGTGCAAGGGATAAGAGTTCATCAGATAGACCTCGATCAGACCATGACATTTTTCCCTTTCACGCTGAGTGGTTATTGAAAGGGAGAGAGCTGGAAAGATTTTTCAAATGCATTGAGGAACTATTGTCATTCTCAATGAATGTAAAAATAGACTTTGTTTGCTTTCTGTTTGAGGTGAAAACATTACTTTGAGATGGTCCACAGCTCATTAGTGATGGTGCATAAAGCCAATCAGAAATACTATCAGATCCCCCAAATGGGCACATATATGTCTACATTTGCGCGCAGGCCAGGCAGTCTATAGGCCTACTTCTATGCATAATCAGGTGCGTGTCCTTACTCAACATTGACAGTAGTGCTCCAAAGAAAAGACGATGACTAAATTGACAACACTCGGAAATGGAGTGATTTAAAACCGAAAGTTGTTTCTCACAAGTGTAGCATAGGTTGTGGGTTCTGCAAACCAACGTGTCCACTCTGACAATGAGAACGGTAAATGACTGGAATAATAATACACTGCTCCAAAAAATAAAGGGAACACTAAAATAACACATCCTAGATCTGAATGAATGAAATATTCTTATTAAATACTTTTTTCTTTACATAGTTTAATGTGCTGACAACAAAATCACACAAATTATCAATGGAAATCAAATTTATCAACCCATGGAGGTCTGGATTTGGAGTCACACTCAAAATTAAAGTGGAAAACCACACTACAGGCTGATCCAACTTTGATGTAATGTCCTTAAAACAAGTCAAAATGAGGCTCAGTAGTGTGTGTGTGGCCTCCACATGCCTGTATGACCTCCCTACAACGCCTGGGCATGCTCCTGATGAGGATGGTCTCCTGAGGGATCTCCTCCCAGACCTGGACTAAAGCATCCGCCAACTCCTGGACAGTCTGTGGTCCAACGTGGCGTTGGTGGATGGAGCGAGACATGATGTCCCAGATGTGCTCAATTGGATTCAGGTCTGGGGAACGGGCGGGCCAGTCCATAGCATCAATGCCTTCCTCTTGCAGGAACTGCTGACGCACTCCAGCCACATGAGGTCTAGCATTGTCTTGCATTAGGAGGAACCCAGGGCCAACCACACCAGCATATGGTCTCACAAGGGGTCTGAGGATCTCATCTCGGTACCTAGTGGCAGTCAGGCTACCTCTGGCGAGCACATGGAGGGCTGTGCGGCCCCCCCAAAGAAATGCCACCCCACACCATGACTGACCCACCGCCAAACTGGTCATGCTGGAGGATGTTGCAGGCAGAAGAACGTTCTCCACGGCGTCTCCAGACTCTCACATCTGTCAATGTGCTCAGTGTGAACCTGCTTTCATCTGTGAAGAGCACAGGGCGCCAGTGGCGAATTTGACAATCTTGGTGTTCTCTGGCAAATGCCAAACGTCCTGCACGGTGTTGGGCTGTAAGCACAACCCCCACCTGTGGACGTCGGGCCCTCATACCACCCTCATGGAGTCTGTTTCTGACCGTTTGAGCAGACACATGCACATTTGTGGCCTGCTGGAGGTCATTTTGCAGGGCTCCTGCAGTGCTCCTCCTGCTCCTCCTTGCACAAAGGCGGAGGTTAGTGGTCCTGCTGCTGGGTTGTTGCCCTCCTACGGCCTCCTCCACGTCTCCTGATGTACTGGCCTGTCTCCTGGTAGCGCCTCCATGCTCTGGACACTACGCTGACAGACACAGCAAACTTTCTTGCCACAGCTCGCATTGATGTGCCATCCTGGATGAGCTGCACTACCTGAGCCACTTGTTTGGGTTGTAGACTCCGTCTCATGCTACCACTAGAGTGAAAGCGCCGCCAGCATTCAAAAGTGACCAAAACATTAGCCAGGAAGCATAGGAACTGAGAAGTGGTCTGTGGTCATCACCTGCAGAACCACTCCTTTATTGGGGGTGTCTTGCTAATGGC
The DNA here is from genome assembly GCF_057628025.1 of Oncorhynchus mykiss. Taxonomy (NCBI): domain Eukaryota; kingdom Metazoa; phylum Chordata; class Actinopteri; order Salmoniformes; family Salmonidae; genus Oncorhynchus; species Oncorhynchus mykiss. The sequence goes on along the minus strand of NC_143032.1, from coordinate 59,815,501 downwards.
CTATAATTTCCACCTGTTGTCTATTTCATTTTCACAACAGCATGTGACATTTATTGTCAATCAGTGTTGCTTCCTAAGTGGACAGTTTGATTTCACAGAAGTGTGATTGACTTGGAGTTACATTCTGTTGTTTGAGTGTTCCCTTTATTTTTTGAGCAGTGTATATTGAATGCATTAACAGAAATTACTAAACCAACATTGTACATTTTGAAATGATAGGAATTAACGGTAAATGTGGCTACTGCTGGTGATGTATGTAATGGGGATTTTATAGACACTAACAATCAAGGCAAACAATTCACACAATGAAGTTATGAAACAATGAATGTGCCCAAAGAGAGAGAGAGCGCGTTCTGGAGAGAGATGTGCATTTTAGCCACACTCCCCTTCTTCTTGGACTGTGCCATCCACACGGCCTCCGCAAGGGATTAGTTCACTGAGATGGGCGGGAATCAGACAGGTGTCTCGTGTGCCATAAAAAAATAGCATTTGCTACTCCTTGACAAAAAAAAGCCAATCGACCAGTCAACTATTTGGGTTCAGCCCTACATGAGTTGCATGATTTGATCGTTCTTTTCCTGTTTTGGATTCATATCTAACAATTTAATCTCTCTTTGATTATCTTCTCATGCTTCGCCTGGGGCCAGTTGTAACGGTAAGTAGCTTCAAATGACCCTCCCTCTGTTAGTTTCTATCTCACTGGTTGTTTGTGCGTGTGGGTGGGTGGATAGTTCGTCTGTGTGAATGTGCGTCAGTGTTTGTGAATATAACTTACTGCTTCAATTATGAGAAATGTAGCAGTTAAGCCAATGCATGTACATATTTATTGGGCAAGAGGTCCCTCTTGTGGACATTGCTAGTAATGTAAATCTACTAGGTACTTTAGAGGGTTTTATTGCCTTGAGCTTTAATGATTTCCCACCACCTTCCTCCAGAATGAGTATATGAAAGATGACTTCATCATTAAGATTGAGACATGGCACAAACCTGACCTTGGCACATTAGAAAACGTGAGTACCTTTGTCATTCAAAATGAGTTTGATTAATGACCATTTGCATTTACAGTGAGATTCTTATAAAGAGAAGTCTATGAATTGTGTCAGCTAATATCGAGTTTGAAGTGTACATTTTTAAATTGTAGCTTGCATGCTTATGCCTGGCTTTGATTGGCAGGTGCACAAGCTGGACACGCCCATATGGAAGAGCGTGGAGGTGATGCCCATTGACATTGCAGATGGAGAACAAGTGGCCCCTGCTGTGAGTATTCCCCACAGATACTGCTGTCATGCCACAGTCCCACACTCAATAAAGCCCTGGATAGTACTGTTTGGCAACATCATGTGGAGAGACTTGGCATTGCAAAGTAAGCCGAATATGCTCAGATCTGACACTAAAACGGAAAATACACACATTCCTGGTAATCTTTTCCTGAGTTGATGTTTTGTATTCACCTGCCGGTAGGGCTGGGTGGTATGGCCAAAATATCCTATCACGACACACAACATTTTTGGGACAGTTGTTGTTTGTTTGTTTATTTGTTTATTTATTTATTAATAAAGTTCTAAATATGCTTTCAGTGGCGCCTGACCCTAGGGTGGCAACACATACATCCTAAGTTATTTCAATGGGGTTTTCTCCATTCTGTTTGCTTTATATAGTAGGGCTTGATGATATGGGCAAAAAAATCTAGGACTATTGCGAATTAGATCAAAGCACTTAGGTGTACTGTTGGAATCATGAAAATATAGTAATTATTCTAATTATGTAGTTGGAATATAGGGGGCAGCACTTTAAATACAATGTTTGACAACAAATTAAAAAGCCAGGGACAAATTATTGTCACAGGGTAGGAACCAAAGTGTTGGTCAAGTGTTTCCCAGTGGACCCTAATTAGATGTTACATTTAATGAGTTTTCGTTATCAATTCAATTCAAAGGGCTTTATTGGCATGTTTACGTTGACAAAGCAAGTGAAATAGATAATAAATAAAGGTAAAGTAATCAATCAAAAATTAACAGTAAACATTACACTCAAGTTTCAAAGGCCACTTCAAATGTCATTATGTCTATATAGTATTGTAAAGATGTGCAAATAGTTCAAGTACAAAAAGGAAAATAAATAAACACATGGATTATATGTACAATGGTGTTTGTTCTTCACGGGTTGCCCTTTTCTTGTGACAACAGGTCACAAATCTTGGTATTTCACCCAATAGAATTGGGTTTGTTTTGAAATTCTTTGTGGGTCTGTGTTATCTGAGGAAATATGTGTCTATAATAGTCATACATTTGGCAGAAGGTTAAGAAGTGCAGCTCAGTTTCCACCTTTTTGTGGGCAGTGTGCACATAGCCTGTCTTCTCTTGAGAGCCAGCTTTGTTAGCTAGCTCCGTTTGCTCCGACTGAGTACATATAGGATCAAAGATCCGAGTCAGTAAAAAGAGTCGAACTTCCCATCACTAAAAGCAACAACTTGCTCTCTGAGTGACAGGGGGCAGGGCTTGGTGTCGGAGGCGCATGGGGAAGCAGCATGCAGGAGGAGAGGGATGACTCAAGTAGTAAACAGAGTAAACTATAAAAATGTACATGACACGCGTGGGAGTGGCGTATCACATTTAACAAACCAAACATTGAAATACCGCTGTAGAAGGTAAAGTGAAAACCCAAACCGGTCCGTGCATCAAATATACCTGTATATAGTAAAATACGGTATACCGCCCAGCACTACCTACCAGGGAGGAAACTATGGTGCAGAGTTTCTTCTCTGCAGGTTCTGAAACCCCTCAATTCACTATGACGTTGGAAGCTTTGCAATTATAATTCATATGGTTAGGTTTCTTCCTTTCAAATCCAAAGGGTTCCTTGTACCAATGGTGGGTAGTTCATTGCTATTATTTAGCATGGCATTGCCTCATTTCACGGAGTCTGTTGGTAAGTGAAGTGTGTGAGGTTATTTGCCTGAGTAGCAGTAGTGTGTTTGTGGTAGGTGTCTAACGAGGCGGATGTGTTTGCCTTGCTGGAGGAGTGTTGTGTCTGAGGGCCCTATCAGCTCTGTGCCTCAGGCATGACTGCAAGACCTGGGCCCCCAAGGGACCACAGATGAGTTTGTTAGTGTAATTAAGGCTCACAGTGCTCCATACGCTGGTCAATGACACACACACACACACACACACACACACACACCCCTTCAGTGAGCAGCAGCTCCTCTTCCTCGGCCCAGGCACATCGATTCACAGACTCATTAAAGCAGCACAGTATATTGTTATAGTGAAGGAGCTTTCTGCATTAAAACGGCCTAATGAATAAGTGTGTTTGTGTTTCTCCCGTTTTTTTTCTCGTTTGGCTCCCTCCTGTCGGCTGATAGCCCTGAAAAGCAGCTTTTAGCTGCGGGCGCATCATGATTTATTTAAAATTGCTGGGCCCTTGAGCTGTTGGTAATTTATTTGAAAGGCGTTTTGTTTATTTGTTTTGTAATTTTTTTCCACACCAGTTGACTTTGCACTTCTCTCTCTGAGCTCTTTATAGTGAAGAATGCAACCAGAAGAGAGTAAGACCATTAGATGTGTGTGTGTTGCATGGTATACCGAAACTAGAAGATGAAAAACGGTTCGATACTAGAATTTGTTACTTTCAATACTTCTATCAAATGTGTCTCATGGATCAAGTCTGCATCAGCGCTGCCGATGTCCCCCACGGAGCGCACCGTGCCTGCTCCACGAACTCAATGCTAGCCTGCACTGGAAGTCTGGGCTGCATCATGTTACGCTCTCCACTTATACTGCGCAGAAGTAAATACACTTGAATAATGCAACACGGCATGTTGAAACCGTTCATTACTGTTCGCAAAACAATGTCTATACAGGCTAGAACACTTTACAATGCAATAAGATACTGGTAGCTTCCAGTTTTTTAGGCTATCATTCCTTGCTAGCTTACAGCTGAAACTAACCTCAATTCACTACCCTAGTACTTTCTTGGTGATAAAGCAAAAATATTCTGATTTCAAAGCTGATTGCCACCAAAAACATATTCACTCCCTCACGTCTCTCCCTCAGCCGAAGACTTATTGCCTCTGCTAACTTGGGGCTCCGACAGTCAGCACCACTCATAGCTCGTACATATAGTTATCACTGGTTAAAAAGAGTCACACTTTTATAAAATGAGCTACTACTATGTGGATGTTGTTGATCAGTAAAATAAAATGAAGTCCCTCATGGAATGGAAACTTATTGGTTGTCATCTGTAGCTCTATGAAATCAGCCAAAACAAGCTCAATAACTCAATGCATGCACACACTCCTATTGAAATATGCATTCACCTCTACTGTGAAAGGACTAGGGTACATCTAGATTTATCCAGTTTATCAATAGAGATTTACCATTCAAATAAATGATTACCATTATGTAGCTTAGATTGGTAAAAACAGTCAAATTGGTTCATTTAAAGCAAAACTCCACCCAAAAATGTCATGATATGTAACTTTCACAATACAGAAATCTGGCCACTATAATGCGTTTTGCATCATACGGGCCAGATTTTGTGTTTTGAAAGTTGGATATCTTAAACTTGATTAATGATGTGCAAAACATTGAGACTTATGTCAACAATGTACTAATGAAACAAATACCAAAATCTGTTTTTTTGGGTAGAGTTTTCATTTAAATGCATACATGGCTGTCTCTGAAAAAGTCTGACATAAAACAGTTGAAAATAATATTGAACTCAAACGATTGAACCGAGCGGTAGCTGAGTTTCTGTCTGCATCAAGTGCCATTCTGCAGCTTTAGCTAATATGTCTCGTTTTTGTTCCGTGGGATTGTTTTGAGTATTGTGATGTTATTGAGTATTGTGGTACTAAACCTGGTATCGAAGTCAAAATTCTGGCATCGTAACAACACGTGTGTGTGTGTGTGTGTGTGTGTTCTGCTTGTGCGTTATGCTACTGGAGTGTGAATCTACTCTCCTTCTGCACTAGTGAGTTAGTTAGAACCGTATGTTTGGCTGTGGTAGTGAAGAGGTTTAGTAGTGCCACTGTGCCCCCAGCATCATTATACAGTGTGTCACAAGACGTGAGTAGGATCGCCCTGTGCCTAGGAGCAGTCTCTCCTCAGCCTGGCCCTGATTTGAAGGAGGAGTCAGACAAGGGCCACTAGGTCATCTGCTGTCGGCAGGCAGCTGCCCTACATGCAATCATGCGTACACACTCGCAAATACGGGTATCAGCCAGCGTCCTCCTGCCATCTGTAATCTCAGCACAGCCATTTGCTGGTGGCATCAACAACTTCCAACCTGACAGCCTCCCCATCCCTTACCCCAGACCCTACTCAGCTCAGCCCAGACAGGGTGCAGGTCATGAACTGGGCAGGGCACAGGGCTGGACTTTGGTGTTGCATCCTGGGGCCAGGACAAAGGGGCAGACCTGGCCTGGGAGACTACCATGGCAGTGCCTCCCCTTGCCCCTTTGCCCAGAGGGCTGTCAACATTAGTGCCGGGCCAGCGCTCACAGACACATGGGCTAGAGGGGGATTCAAGGGCCCTCTATCACTAATGTTGAATGCAGATGTGTTGGAATTGTTTGTTGTTCTGATTTATTAGTCTTAACTGTTATCCTTCTCTTCCAGGACTACAAGGCAGAGGAGGATCCTGCTCTGTTCAAGTCAGCTAAGACTGGTAGAGGGCCCCTGGGACCTAATTGGAAGGTACACCTCTCACTGAAGCACTCTGGGTTAGAGGGGAAAGAGCTTGTTGGCAATGTAACCACGGGTTGGATCCTAAATTAATTTCCAGTCGTTTTGTTCTGAACAGAAACATAATTGTGTTCCGTTCCACTGTTCTAACCAGCAAAATAAAGTTCAGAACGTTATTTACCATATCCCATGCTTTTAAAATAATCTGTCTCACTATCATTCCCGGTTATGATTCTGTTTATCAACAGAATTCTTCTTCCAAAAAATAATCAGGTTTTTGGGTTCTGTTCCCTGAACCGGTTCCAAGCCTTAAATATAACACTTTAAGTAATGTTACCAAAATGAATATGGATTTTTGGGGGGGGTGGTATACTCGTGGCACAATCACACAGTATATACTCATGGCCAGTTTATTAGGTGCCCACATCTAATACCGGGTCGGACCCCTTTGGCTGTTCAGAACAGCCTTAATTATTGGGAGCACGGATTCTACAAGGTGTGGCGTTCAAATGTTGATATATTGGTATCAAGGGATCTAATGTGTTCCAGGAAAACATTCCTTACACCATTACACCACTGCTACCACTGTACCGTTGACACTAGGCAGGATGGTGCCATGGACTCATGTTGCTTATGCCAAATTCTGACTCTGCCATCAGCATAACTGAACAGGAACCGGGATTCGTCAGACCAGGCAATGTTTTTCTACTCCTCAGTTGTCCCGTGTTGGTGATCGCGTGCCCACTGGCTCCAATTCTTCTAGTTGTTAGCTGAAAGAAGTGGAGCCTGGTGTGGTCGTCTGCTGCAATAGCCCATCCGTGACGAGGACCGACGAGTTGTGCGTTTCGAGATGCTGTTCTGCGTACCACTGTTGTACTGCGCCGTTATTTTCCTGTTTGTGGGCCCGCCTGTTAGCTTGAACGATTCTTGCCTTTCTCCGAACACCTATTTCATCAACCAGCTGTTTTCACCCACAGGACTGCTGCTGACTGGATGTTTTTTTCTTTGTCACACCATTCTCTAAACACTAGACACTTATGCGTGAAAAGCCCAGGAGCCCTGCTGTATCTAAGCTACTGGAACAGGCACCGACGATCATACCATGCTCAAATCCACTAAGGTCACTTGTTTTGCCCATTCTAGCGTTCAATCAAACAGTAACTGAAAGCCTCGATGCCTGTCTGCCTCCTTTATATATAGCATCCCACTCAACGTGACTCACTGTCTGTAGGAGCAAATCATTTTCACAAACGGGGTAATAAATTGACCACGGAGTGTATGGCTAGTATTGGACAAGCGTGTGTGTGTGTGTGAGTGAGACAGAAGGAGTCCCTCAGACAGGGTGGAGGAGAGGGAGGGCTGAGTGGCAGAGCTGTAGGCTGCAGTTTGATGAAGACAAATCACCGCTCTCCCTGCTCTAATTGGACCTAATAGAAATCACAAGGGATCAGGTCAGATTAGGCCCTCCTGTCTTAGCCCACGTCCTCATACTCTCTTTTCAGCCAGCCAGGAGAGGGTGTGTATGTACGTGGCTGTCTTCTCCGGGTTTTGTGTGTGGTATCTTAGTTTGAGCTAGGAACAGTTCAGTAAAATGAGTCTGGGAGGTATTTGTTTGTAAAAAAGTGAGAGGTAATGAAAACGGCTCATCCAGAGACACTAGTGGTCTCGTCCCTAACCCCTCATCTACAGCCGTACAAACAGGTCCAGGATCACACTGTTTAATGGCAGACATGTTGGAATCTCCACCCAGCAAAAGAGCCCTCAAGAGTTTCACCGTGTGAAAGTTTCCCTGTACTGTGACAACTTGCACAGATTAAAGACTGCTGAACAGCTTTATGAAGTCTGAATAAATAATATAAACGTTTTATTTGGGGTTTTTAATTAGATCATTTTCCCCCAGCCTTGGACATGGAAACACTTATTTTGGGGAAAGAAATTAGAGAGAAAAAAATCGTAGCTAAAGTAACATAAGAGAAAACAATTGGTGCCAGCTTCTCAGAGCAGTAAGTCTATCACTGCATGCACACGTATCGTCACACTTTGTATTTCTGAAATCTCCTGCTCCTTTGAGCAGGGCGACGAAAGACGGTGTGAAGAAATGTCACCGTAAGTGTTTTGATGTGGGATCCGTTTTATCCGAAGTTCTCTTTTAGCGGTGACAACTTTAGCTAAATCCTACGTGTATGTAGAATGTTTTTCATTCCCCCCTCCCTCTCCTTCCTTCCACTCTTTCTTTCTCTCTCTCCCTCTCCTCTCCCTTCCGTGATGGGAGCATCAAACAGTGACGGGATGTGGGTCTGAGGCATTTCTCCCTGTGTGCAGCACTAGAATGAAGTGATTAATTAAACAGGTGTTCTGGGATGGTGTGTTCTGGGGGCAAGCAGGTCCTGGGTGTTAATATTGGAACCGGCTTTGTGCCGAGACGCTCTTATCGCTGCGTGATGCGATAATGGCGTCCCAGCCACAAAAGGTCTGCCTGTACGGGAACAGTGTCACTGTCAGGGTGGAGCGAAAGAAATGGTCCTTTCATCTGGAGTTTATCCACTTTGCTCTCTCGCCCTCCTCATCGCTCTCTCCTCTTCCTCTCAGGGAGACAGAGCGCAAGCTACAGATGGATTTAAAACTGTTTTGTAGATGAGAGGACTTTTATCCGTCTACTGCATATTCTCATATCGATAATTATTTTAGCAAGCTTCGTTTCCAAAACATTATGTATTAATGACATTTTAGTGGTTGGAATACAGCTGTGATTGGTCTAAATCGATATTTTATTTTCTCAAATCACATTCTACTTTCTTCTCATTGAGAGTTCCATTATTGGAAAGTTTGCATAAACTTTGCCTATTTGCATATTCACAGTTTTGTAATATCATGTGTCAACGTAAATGATTTAGTGATGGGTGATTGAGTGTGTCTTCCTGCTGTGCAGTGTTTGCTCAGTGTCTGTTCTCCTGTTGTGTTGCTACTAACAGAAGGAGCTGCTTAGTAAGGCTGACTGCCCGAGGATGTGTGCTTACAAACTGGTCACGGTCAAGTTCAAGTGGTGGGGCCTGCAGAACAAGGTGGAGAGCTTTATTCACAAGGTAAGGATGTTGTTTTCTTCATCCCATCCTTTTCTTCTGTCACTATCTGACACATTCTTCCCTTTTCCTTGTAATCTTGCTTTCTTTCCCTCTAAATGCCTCTTACATGTCCTTTTCTCCTCCAGCAAGAGAAGCGTATCTTCACTAACTTCCATCGCCAGCTGTTCTGTTGGATTGACAAGTGGGTGGAGCTGACTATGGAAGACATCAGGCGGATGGAGGCGGAGACACAAAAGGAGCTGGAGGAGGTATGTAGAGGAACATATGTGTATATATGACTACCAACAGGAGGAGGGTTCAATATTTACCAGGGCTTACAACGCTCAAAACCTCCCAAACCTTTAGAGCGAGTGTGCCGTTTTAGGCATTGTCATGGTGGCAGATCCCAGCATACTGTGCAGTGTGGGTGTGGTGTTTGCCTTCAATAAATGCACTGGTTTTCCCGAAATCCTGGTTGGAAGATTCACGGAATAAGGAGGGAATAAGCAGGAAATCCGGAATCCTTCAACCAGGATTTCTGGAAAACCAGGGAATTTAGCAACCTTGGTCTTGACCATGGTTGGGTAGCAGGCTGTCTTGATCTGTCTGTGGTGTCATCCCTCTGAGAGAGACAGAGTAGTGATGTTTGGAAGCTTCTTAGAATAGTCATCAGATATCTCCCAGTTGGACCTCTGGGAGTGATGCTGGTTGGCCTCTTCTTCATTAGTGTTTTTTTTGTGGTGCTGAAACCCACAACATTCACTCTTAATTCTTATCTCTCCCTAGATGCTTTTTCCCCAGTCAAATTCTGAATATTATTCTTACCCTGTTTATCTATTTCAATATGTCAAATCAATGATCCCCTCGCTTACACTGCTGTAAATAAATCAGCTGTTCATGTTTTTATGACAAACTAAAAGCATGTATGATGTTTATGACGTAATTTTTCCCCATCTTACAGCGCATTCGGAAAGTATTCAGACCCCTTCCCTCTTTCCACATTTTGTTATGTTACAGCCTTATTCTAAAAGGGATTGCATTTGTTTTTCCTCAATCTACACACAATACCCCATAATAACAAAACAGGTATTTAGACATTTTTGCAAATATATTAAAAAGAAAAAACAACTTATTCGCATAAGTGTTCAGACCCTTTGCTATGAGACTCGAAATTGAGCTCAGGTGCATCCTGTTTCCATTGATCATCCTTGATGTTTCTACAACTTGATTGGAGTCCTCCTGTGGTAAATTCAATGATTTGGAAAGGCACACACCTGTCTATAGAAGGAAAACCAAGCCATGAGGTCGAAGGAATTGTCCGTAGTGCTCCGAGACAAGATTGTGTCGAGACACAGATCTGGGGAAGGGTACAAAAAAATGTCTGCATCATTGAAGGTCCCCAAGAACACAGTGGCCTCCATCATTCGTAAATGGAAGAAATTTGAAACCACCAAGACTCTTCCTAGACCTGGCTGCCCGGCCAAACTGGACAATCGGGGGAGAAGAGCAGGGAGGTGACCAAGAACCTGATGATCACTCTGACAGAGCTTCAGAGTTCCTCTGTGGAGATGGGAGGACCTTCCAGAAGGACAACCATCTCTGCAGCACTTCACCAATCAGCTTTTATGGTAGTGGCCAGACGGAAGCCACTCCTGACAGCCCACTTAGTTGGTCAAAAGCCACCTAAAGGACTCTCAGACCATGAGAAACAAGATTCTCTGGTCTGATGAAACCAAGATTGAACTCTTTAGCATGATTGCCAAGCGTCACGTCTGGAGGAAACCTGACACCATCCCTACGGTGAAGCATGGTGTCAGCAGCATGGTGTCAGCAGCATGCTGTGGGGATGTTTTTCAACTGCATGGACTGGGGAACTAGTCAGGATTGAGGGAAAGATGCCAGAGCAAAGTACAGAGAGATCCTTGATGAAAACCTGCTCCAGAGTGCTCAGGACCTCCGACTGGGGCGAAGGTTCACCTTCCAACAGTACAGCGAACCTAAGCACACAGCCAAGACAACATAGGAGCTTGCAGTGTCATACTCAAGGCTGTAATCGCTGTCAAATGTGCTTCAACAAAGTACTGTAAAGGATCTGATTTACTTATGTAAATGTGACATTTTAGTTTTGTGTTTTTAATACAATGGCTAAAATTTCTGAACCTGTTTTTGTTTTGTTATTATGTGTGTAGATTGAGGGGTAAAGACGTTTTATTTTAGAATAAGGCTGTAACGTAACAAAATGTGGAAAAAGTCAAGGGGTGTGAATACTTTCTGAATGCATTGTATGTCACATTTATGAATTAATTTACTGCTTATCATAATATTGCAAAAGTTACATGGCGGTTTTTGCTCTTTCTTGATTCATTTAATGACCATATTTTCTTTAAATATCCAGTGCAGTCAAAAATGTGATTTTCCTCTGTTTTCCTCTGTTTTTTGTTTATATATTTATATTTCCATACTGAGACCAATAAGAAATAGTTCCCGAACATCTGCCAATAACTGCTAGTTTTCCCATTTCAACTCAGACCACTCTGCAGCCCTAGCAAAATTCTAGCTTGAGAAATTGCTCTTTGCCAAGATTTTTTTTGTTGACACTTTCAATTGAAAATCACAGTAAGGTACATAATTGTTACACAGAAATAATTTGATATTGGCATAAAAATGGCTGCATTGGACCTTTTTTAATTAATGTTGATTACAAACATGTCTTCTTGTGTACCTGCCCCCTACTGATAGCCCTTTTTTACCATGTGTTAATGTTTGATTTGACCATGTGTACAATCACTGCTGACCCAAAGATATGGTTCTGGAATTCAACATTCCTGTCATTTGCTGCCCCCTTCTCCTGCCCGTCTGTCTGTCATTTCCCTGTTAACCCCCCTCCAAGAGTTCCCACACATTGTTTATTCTGGAAAAACCTGGGAAATGTGTTATTTTCAAACACATTTTCTGCCTCAACTGTGATGAGAAATAATGATGATTTAAATATAGCCTACCACTCCCTTTTGGAACAGGCATGGTGTTGGTCCATTTTGAGTGTTTATTAGATAATATAAATATTACCAATTTAAACTATACTTTCATCCATTAAGTCGTTAAAAAGTCGTAGACATTAGAAATGTAACTTGTGTGGGAACCTGCTCCTCCCTTCCCTTCGCCCATTCTCAAACTCTGCTCTGAAAGGCCTCCCTGATTCTATAATTTACAATCTAGATGCGAAGAAAGGGCTCTGTGCGAGGCACGAAGGCTTCAGACGAGTAGCTGCTAGGTCTGAGGGAGACTGTAAGTGCAACTGGTGGAGGAGTTGAACTGATAGCAGCCATGTTAGTTCCTCCTCCCACTGGGTTATCTTTGTGTTGCTGCATGGCTACACTGCTTTCACTCCTTATACAGTGGTGTTAGAGCATAACAAGGTTTTATGGGCCACGGTTTGTGTGAGTGTGTATGTATGCGTGTTCTCACGTGAACTTCCATAACTGACTGTATTAGTTAATCCATAACACCAGATCTCAGAGAAATATGTAGCATTTGCCAGATCGTTAAGTATATTGCTGACATGGCGAAAAGCTCTCTGCCTTGAACAGTGTGTAAGTGCCTACTCAATCTCCCCATGTGAGGGCAGACATCTGTGCAGCCTGTTCTCAAAACGAAGGCGAGAGAGCAGGTTTTAAAAAGGCTTTGGCAGCTAGTCAAAGCCATACTAAAAGTCAGCACTGGTTTCTGGCCTTGTATCTGTAGTCCAAAAAACGCCATAGAGAATATGGAGAACGAACACACAAAAAACAGCTTATTCTGGCACACTCATTTGTCTGTGTATTACATTCTCAGTAAGGCCTTACTACTGGCTCCTTCTTGGCCCCACTTGAAATATCAATGTGAGCGCTTTTGGCCGTACATGGAGAAAAAATTGAGGAATCTGGGCCGGACGGGCCAAAGTTGGCCAGGCTCGAGCATTCCTGACCTGGCACCAATGCTGAACATTTGGAGCTCTGTTTCTTCCTCTACATCTCGCCCAATCCTGCATGTGTTTCCCATTTTCTCCTGGAGTAAGTAAACGGGCGGGTGCCATCAAAGAGGCCCTCGGCATGGAGAAGTGCTTAGCCTGGGCCACAGAACTGAGGGGTCGCCAGGGTCACACTGTGCCAGTACTGTAAGGCTCCAGAGGACAGCACCCATATGTAGGAGTGGAATACCATTATAACGACTAGTATAGAGTTTCTACTCTTTACCAGTTCCACAACAAAACACTCCCAACTCCTGTTGATGGTCCAGCTCAATTGCTGAGAAAGCTTTTTAGGTTATATACAGACTTTTGAACATGTGCTTCAGGTGAACGAGGCTCAAGCAAAGGTTGTGTAGTAATGGTGTATCAGGATCTTAGACCAAAAGTGTTGTGGTTGGACTAGACTGTGAGTGTGAAACACCATGGTTTGGAGATGATGCACTAACAGGCCTGTCTGTCTGCTTGTGGGCTAACGGGTTGGCTGGTAGCGGGAGGGGGGAGGTGCTGGGGATGGAGGGTGGGGGAGAAAAACCCTTCATGGCTCCCTTTGCCTCATTAACATACAAATGGAATTCTGCAATTGAAAAGGAGTCTGTGCTGTGATTGAGAAAGAGGGAGGGAGGGAAGAAAAGATGGAGAAGTGGTAGGTAGAATCCTCATGCACATTTCATCAGATGTCTAGTCCTCTGTTTAGGGCCAGTGTGTGGTTAGACTGTTCCATTAAGGTATTCTGCTATCAGATTCAGCCACTAATTGACTTTCTTAAGCCTTAGGGTGTGAGGACCTAAAACAATGACTTGATCTACCTACAAGACAAACAAGGGCTTGATTACAAACCATTTTAGAAACGTTCTCCTGGAGAAAAAAAACAGTTTGCAGTTTGCAAAGGGAAACGTGTACATTTTTCAGAGATATTCTTAATGCAGACTAAGGAACTTAATGTTTGTCAGTGAACAGAATGATGGGCGTTCTGGCCACATCATCCCAGTTTCTCACAGCTACAAACACCCTTTCTCCTTGCAGAATTCCACTTGTTGACGCATGCTCTCACAGAACCTGCCTCCACTTGTTTGGGCTCTGTAAAGATGTAATAAATGTCTGTTTATTTCTTCCCACTCCCATTTCCTCCGCCTCAGCTTCGCAAACACGGTAATGTACGGGGAACCAGTGCTGCCGATGCTGAATGAGACTGAGGAGGGTTTTGAACAACGACAGCGATGAAGAGTGTAGGTGGTGATGATGAAGAATGCGAAGCGGGCTCCCTGCGTTCCACTTTTACCTTACTGATTCAGGATGTGGAGGATGAGGGCTCTGCTCCACTTGATCAATAGACCAGCACCCTGACCTGCCGGCACCCAATCATAGACATTCTATCCACAGAATAATTAATTTGTTGAAAGTGACACGATCCTAGCTGATAAGGCTCCAGTTCATTTTGATCTCCTAGGCTAATAACGATATCAAGCGACAATGTCCTCTGTAAAGCCAGCTACCACCTCCATGTTGTTGAAAGACTAGTCCCTATATCTTCTCTTTATAGATGCTTAGAGGCCTGCTTGGTTGTTGATATAGAGATTAATATTTTTTTAAGCATTTAATTGGCCTGATTGCATTATGGCAGGTGTTGGTCTAAGTAGTTTGCTATTCTAGTCAAAGAGGATCGTTCCTCTGTGGCCTTTTGCCTTTGCCAGTTTTAGTTTTCCTTTTGTATTTGTGAATATTTTCTCCAGATCATTCCTTTCAAGACAATGTCCTTTCTCTCCTCAGTCCTCTTCTAGCTGTTCATAACTTTGTGGTTTTCCGTTAGCTGGCGAGAGAGAGCCTGTCAGTTTTTATTTTTTTTTCTCCATTTACATGTCCCTTCCTGCCATGGCATTCATTAAGAGATTACTGACACCCTTGGCGCCTGTGCCTATCCTAATCTCTCCCCCTCTCTCTGCACTGCTTCTTATTAATGCCGACAATCTTGTCCACACAGGTATTTCACTCTCACTCCAATGCAAATGAACACAAACACACACCCGTACAAACACGCACATTTAAACACAAGCACGCACGCACACACACACTCACACACACACTCACAGGTGTGAATGCCTTTGCGGTGACTGATCTGGCCCAAGCTCACGCTGGGCAGATCCGTGCAGGCTCCTTCAACTGAAGGGAAGTGTCTGTTTGGGTGCACTCACTGTTTTTCCCACACTCCCCATACTCACTCCGCTCCTCCCTAGCGGATGCCCCCAGAGAGAAACCGCACTGAAAAACAGTCATAGTTGGTGCTACACACCTCCAGTCTCTGTCACGCCCTGCTCACACCGCCCTGATCACACCGCCCTGCTCCCCACCACACCACCACAACAGTAGCCTGCCTGCCTGCCTGCCTTATTCCTGTGGTTCTCTGGGATGGAATTCTACTGCTTGTCGTATCCTGCTGAGCATGGGCAGCAGGTAAACAGACACCCAGCACCACCCTAACCCACACCAGACCACCAGCCCGCCTAGGCCACCACCCTGGCCCATACCAGGCCTCTCCTGACTGGGCCTGTTTACAGAGCGAGCAGCTATTCACTCTACTCAACCCTACTCACTCAGCACCACGCTGTGCCTTACTACACCACCATGCCTTTCCTTCTGGCACCAGTTGGTCATTTAGGCTTTACTACTAGGACACTGATCAGCAGGGTATTCATCCATTGTAGCGGAGGGGGTTAGATTAGGCTTGATCGGTTTGCAATGACTTTATGACCTCTATTTTAACTGAACCTCACTATGTTCTCAAGGTCCTTTTATATATGGCACTAATGTACTGTATGTTTGTTCTGTTGGGCTGTGGTGGGGTGATTATTCCCTTCAGTGATACTGTACTGATGTAGACATGACTCCCCAGCAGCAAGCCAGTCAGACAGTGCCATGCTAAAGCCTGAATGCTGCTCTGTGTGGTTAAGCACGTAAGTGCCTTCATGTTAGTGTGTGCATGTCGGCGTGCTTGTGGGACAATAAACAATCATGTGTATCTTAGCTTGTCATTCAACCTCAGCCGTTCAGCCTCTTTTTATAAACAGACGTGCTTGCTGCCAAGTCCGATGGAATATTTTTTTTATGAAGAGCTCAGTATTGATAGTATATTTTTATATTGTGTAAGCCTCACAGGGGGATTGTGAGAACCTTCTCAGTTATGGGTTTAGTGCTCACCCAAAGAGTATGAATGGATCTGGGTGATGTCATTTGTTTACATGCGTTGTTCCACCCTAGCTCAACCCCACACTTCCGAGGGGCAGTACTAACTCACCAGCGGATAGACAAGTAAGATGGCTGAACTCTCCTGCACCCCGTAACTGAGAGGATATATCATGAGTACCCATGTCGGTGTCAGTCACTGACAGGACATGAAAAGGCCATAATGGGACTTACAAAGTCCAGATTTCCCATCAGTTACTATTTGCATTCAAAGAAAGTCTGTAAGAGAGGAGTGTTGAATATGATTCATGCCTTAAGGTCTGTCTACAGCCTCTTGCTTGTATTGAGTAGTGCGCTTATGGTAACTTATGATGCAACCCAGCTTGTGTATCAGAGGACAATGGTTTACGACCTGTACTGTAGAGACAATGATGTGGGGAAAGGACAGAGTGGAGATGGTCTTTGCAAGAAAAACTGTACAGTATGATCATGATTTATTAAATATACTGTTACATTTCTAGAATAATTTTAAAACGTGCTTTTAAATGTTTCTGATCTGTTGAAATTCAGGGGACATGGTAGTGAATGTATGACATTTTCTTTAGCCTTTTCTGTCTGTCGATTTTTGTGCCACAGAAAGTCTACACAATGTATCGAAATGCCTAATAAATTTCAACACAAAATGCTGCAAAATGACTGCTTTTGCGTGGTTTATTCTGCAATGGTCTGCTTTTGGCTAGTTTGTTTTAATCTCTTTTGTTATTCTACGTCTTGGGGAGCGTTTGTGTGACTGAAGCTTAATAAATGGCATTCATTTTGAGAGTACTGGGTCTAGGAACCAAACGTAAGGAAACTGACCGAAACGGGGAGGAACTACCTGAACAATTTTGCTACGATGTGGAGAAGTGAGTACAGCCCTGGTGTGGTCACATAGATAATAGATGGGTAACTGCCTGACTAACAAGGTAGCGTCAGTTGATTTGCACCTTCGTGTTCTGCCACACTGTATGGTCGCTGTGGATTTTCAGGTAAGAGATTATCTATGAGCTATAGGCATCTAGCAGTGTTTGTCAATGTTTTACTTATATTTGTGCCTCTTTCATACTGTCTTTTTCTCCTTACCCCCATGAGGTACATGTGAAGGCTCTGATGTTGGACATATAGATGACATGGTTTCAGATTAGAATCAAAATTCCCAATGGTTGATCAAGTAAATATACAATGACATTCCTGGACTGGTTTTGAATGAAGAAAATAAAAACATGTCAAAGAGCCGTGGGAATGGTCACTGTAAGTGTAAATTTATTATTTTCTCTCCCCTCTTAAAGAAGTTTGCTCACACACCTCTGGAGTCGCATCTAGTTCATTCATACACCTCCTTGGGAGTGTTGGTGTATTTGTGACACCAGACCGCCACATCCATCTCCTGGACGTCAGTACTGCTGCAGCCACAAGAGTCGGCGCTGGAGAGCAGGAAGAGCAGAAAGTCTGCCGGGAGAGATTCACTGTTTTATTCTTGTTTGTGGAGAATGGTCACATGTGGATGGAAAAAAAGTCATATCTGTAACAAAACAGGCAAATAATACAGTTTCTAAAAGGGGACATGGGCAGAGTCAACCACACTTTAAGGCAGCTCACACCCAAGCGCACGCACAGGCGAACACAGGAATGGACCAGGGATTGATGCCTGTTAGGGGCTATTGATTTAGAATGCTGACTCAAATACATGGATAATGGCAAAAATGTAATGGGCTGACCCCTCACCTCCATTCTCAGTACTATTTCTAAAGAAACAAGTTCTCCTTAAACAGGTGGTGTATATACTGTCCATATAGTATTACACTGAAGGAAGACTAAATGCTTCCTGCAAGTTGCTGCACTGTGCCCTCCACTTGACTGTCCATATAGGGTGAGAGGCTGTGTTTAAGAGGAAGAGGCATGGTTGGTGAGCCTTTAACTACTGGCTCAGTCCCTGCATCATGCCTTGTTCTTTTGACCCCCCTGGGACTGTATTTGTGCAGGGGCCACAGGTCTCCAAGGGGTGGGGAGTTATTTTTGGCCTGGTTTGGATGGCAATGATGTCAGTGTTTCCTCATCTTTGGAGCTGGGCTGAGTCTAGCCCCTGAGATTCTCCTGAGCTTCCTGTTGTGCAGAGAGAGGTAGAAGAGGTGGGGACCTTTAAAACAGACGGGGACCTCACTGCCCACCGCACCCCTCCTCCCCCCAACAGAATGGCGTTCCTCTGGATGACAGATGCTGCTTAACCCTTGGTGACCCTGTGTGCTGAGATGGCCGAGCTGACTGACAGAACAGCTGAGGACAGAGAGAGACTGCTGCACAGTTCCCCACTGCACAGGACGCTGACCCTAAAAAGGGAAGGAACTGTCACTTTGGGTGTCGCCCCCTTGGTGATATATGTCTAACTGAGGAAGAGCCGTGTTAACACCAGCCATTAAAAAAGGGGCAATGAGGGACATTTACTTTGACTATCTTGTCTTATTGAGCAGAATATTGAGACAAATTGGCTATTAAATCACTATAGAAATGTGTGGAAATGTGACAGTGGTGACCAGCCTCAGGACTGTCCATTGTCATGCTGGATTCATCATCACAGAGAACTCTGAGGGTAAAGGAGAAGTTTAGTTTGTTTGACTAATCTTGGTGTTTTTTCTTCATGTTAAGTTTGGTCAGAGTTACAATTATTTTGAGCAGTTAGAAATAAGGCACGTTAGAAATATTGAAATGGAAAATGGAAATAAATCCAAGTTCATGGAATTTAAGAATAACTCATTATGAATCAACCACTCCTATAAGACAAAATGTCCAAGTTGCTCTTTAAGCTCACTTTAATTCCTGCAGTCACATGACCAAATTGCTCTCTAGTGTCCTCATGGGTGGAATATTATTCATATGTTTCATTATTTCATAATCAAGTAAAATAAATTAGAACACAGAAAATTCTGTGTTTCTATGTCAAAAGGTTTTGTTATATTTCAGTCTTCTGTGATGTACAGTATATAAAGTGTAATATTAGGATGCAAACTTAACATTGAAAACATTTCTAATCTGTATCTGACATGTTACATTTGTGTACTTTTTCTAAGCCCATAACCATGTGTGTAAACTGTATACTTTTGTTTCAGAGTAGATTTATGATGTTTGCTATGGTAAAACCCAGGGATAAGAGTATGATGTTTGCTATGGTAAAACCCAGTGATAAGTGTATGATGTTTGCTATGGTAAAACCCAGTGATAAGAGTGTATGATGTTTGCTATGGTAAAACCCAGTAATAAGAGTGTATGATGTTTGCTATGGTAAAACCCAGTAATAAGAGTGTATGGTGTTTGCTATGGTAAAACCCAGTAATAAGAGTGTATAATGTTTGCTATGGTAAAACCCAGTAATAAGAGTGTATAATGTTTGCTATGGTAAAACCCAGGTGATGCTGCAACATCTCAGGATCCTACACTGTTCCATCAGCCTTCATTCTGTAGTGAATTCATCATCAAGCATACTCCAAACTCCCTGACGAGCAGTATACAGCTACACACTCGCTCACATCTCTCTCTCTTTCTAGCTCTCTTGCTCTGTTTATCTCTCTCCGAGCGCTGTGCTCCTCTCCTTCACATAACATCCTGTCAGCTGCATTGGCGTGTGCCCCAAGCACCCCAGAGCCTGCCTGCCCCCTGCCCCTACCCCTGGCACCCCCTGACCTGTCCACCACTCTGCCCATAACCCCTGCCCTGGCACACAGCCTGCTCCCCTCGGCGGAAGGCAGGGTCTGATGGAGGGCCTGCTTCAGCACACTTTAGACCTATTTTCTTTCCCTACAGAATATTTGTGTGAGAAAATCTGTCCACTCCTGCTATTCTTCTCTTTTGCCTCACTCCCTGTTCCTGTACTTTCACCTGTCTGCTAGAGTTACAATCCTCATGGCCATGTTAAAACGATACCCCACCTTTTCACCCCTAACCTGGCCTCCCTTTTGAATCTACTCGTCTGACATCTCAGACCTGGCCAACTATACCTAGGGGGTTCAGGCGGAGAGAAAATGCTGTCTAGATGACAGTGCATGTACTGAGTGAACATCCTTTCAGTGACATTTTGTATATAATTTTTTATTTCAGACACTTGCATTACTGGCTAGTTTCATAGCACACATTTGCTTTGACTTGAGTTTTGGATCAGGGGTTAAGTTTGTGGGAAAGACACTTGGTGATACAAACCCTCTTGTGGATAAAATGATCCCATGATATCAACTTTATTTCAAAGATTATTTGATATAGGTCTAGCACTAGCAACATAATCTTAGGCTATACCGAAAGTATATTGTTCCTGCCTTCACCTCATACACTGTTGATGCTGTCTCAATACCTTGTTCTGATGTCTAGCGCTAGGTGGCACTGTGCCTTTTTGATAGAAGTGAAATACTCACTCTTATTCACCTCTCGAGGAACTAGTCCTATGCAGACAACAAACAAAAAAAATCACCGTACCCCTCGAGAAACTCACAAGGATGGATATGTTAGTCCTACATATGTGGTAGGCTATGTTTTCCACTCCCTATATATAAAACACATGAATGGAGTATGATATATGCGTTGAAAAATGAATAAGCAATAGCCTATTGGTAGGCCAGTAGTAGCCTAGAACATATAATCTCAGATTAAATACAAATATGCAACACCATATACTTATCTCAGATACGTTCTAGCTCCATATTAACTAAACATTAGAGGAATGGGGGAGTAGTACAACAACGCTCAGGGTATGGTAGACATAAGATAAGAAAAACTGTCCTACAACGGAGCTGACTGTCTTTCAAATTGTTGCATATTTCACAACAAACTACTTCAGTCATATTTGGTTTCATGTAGCCTATTCCATTTCTTTTTTTGTAGGGAGTGGAAAACATCGTCCAATGGAGAGTAGGTGTTGGCTGGCAGCTAAATAAATACTTCATCCCCTACAATTATTCTTAAATTGCAAAAGAAAAACACTAACATTGCTGAAATCTTTCAATCCCACGGTGTGACAATTTAGATCCAACGCGTCAAAGAGCGCCAGATCAGAACCCAAGCGCACCACAGGAAACAAAGCAGAATCTGGAGTTTAATTTTTTTTTCATAAACTATTTCCATTTATGTCTAAATTTGTCGGACGAGTCATTTTATGATCGACAAAGTGCATCCTGTGCAATTGCAGATGCGCCTGTCTAAATTGAAATTTAGAAAAAACATTAACTTGGGCAATTAGCTGGATGTCTTTTGAATGAGAGTTAATTTAATAGAAGCGCAAAGGTAAATCATTTTGAAGACTTCTTTCAAACACATTATTATTAGAACTATATATAGGGTAGGCTACAAAAGTTGATGAGGACATTACATTTGAATTGCTGTAATATATTTAGCAAACAGTAAAATAACATTACATGTTCACTGTGGTTTATGGTCTATTTCCCGTGCATTACTTATTTGAACAGTGCATATTTCACAAGAGATTACTTTTTCTTTTTGTAAAAGTTGATAGCCTACCATTTCAAGCCTGCGGATCCGTAAAGCCCAAACTTGAAAACACGTATATGTGAGATATTATAGAGTGCAAAATATTGTTATCGATTATGGTATCCTCCTAACACAATCCAGTAGATCCGATGCCATTGATCTTTTAAGGGGGATTTTTTTCGTGGGGTAACAAACAAATGCTCTCTGTCTGTCAATTTCAATTCAATTTCAATTATCTCTCTTTCTATCTCTCTCTCTATCTCTCTCTCTCTCACGCACACACACTCTAACTATTGACTTGCCTATCACCTAAAATACATGAACATTCAATCGTCCATAGGGCCATATTCATTTCAATAGTTCTACAGCCCTGTTGTCGCGATGGGATGTGAAACATCAATATATCACTATTATCACTGGCGCTTGTATTTTGATCGGATACATCTTATCTCTCAGCAGCAGGCTTTAAATCAAAGAACACCCCCTCTTGTGCAACAATAGGCCAGTCCGTTTAAAAGACCTCAGAGGGCAATGTTGCAGGATTAGCCTAGAGGGCAATGTTTCAGGATTAGTCTATAGATAGGCCTATCACGCTTCTGAAAATAGCATGATGCATTTACATTTGATTGTTATTTTCAGAGTTTTTATAATAACATAAGTATTACAGGAGTCTACGTTTTAGAAAGGTTGACTTGGTCGTTTAATTTGCCGGCTGTCCCCTTCATTCCAATAAACATAAGATAAATGGCGATTTGAATTATTCATTTATAAAGTAAACAGATTTATGGTAATAGTCGAGTTAATCTGAATGGAAATGTTAATCTGTTTTGCGTTGACAATACAAACTCCGGGCCAGTGATTGTGCTCCGGCATTTGTTTAAGAAAAGCTATTGTGAGACCATTTCCCTTTGACTGAGTTTAAATTAATTTTCTACATCTCCATTTCTATCAACAATTAAGGAAATAACATAGGCTTAATTTATACTAACATATGGGCGTTTATTCATTCACAAGTGTATGTGATCTAAAAACCCACAATGAGACTGATCTCAAACAAAAAATGAAAGTTTAAATTGCATAGGCTATATAGATCATACATTTAAAATACAATGGAGCAAGTAACACCTGACATGGGCAAGAATACACTTTATTTGAGAACGGCGCTCTTTTAAGATACACGACGTTGCTCTCTCGTTCTGTGTTTCTTATCCACATCTTGGACCACCTTAAAAGATGGTCCCTCCCTCGGCATTGGCGCTCCGCAGCCTCCGATTGGCGAGGACCTCATGGATGGAATTGGTTGCAGAAATGCAAAACTTGTTGCTGGTTCCCTGAATGCGTTGATCTCACACAGCGCCAAGCGCCAGACAAGAGTGTGATCTATCTCTGAATCGCTCCAAGCTGGAATAGACCACATCAGAATCGGGAGCAAAAGGAGTGCGTTATAGCCTACAGAGTGCGAGAGTGAGGGAAACAGCCGATAGAGGTTCCGCGCCTTCTGGGCGCTTGGTGGGCACATGATCAGGACAGGTTGGACTATGCTGTCAAGCCGCTCTGTGATGGTGGAGTACGGGTAGTGAGTGCTGGAGGCTCCGGGACACGGTGGTGCAAAAGCGACTCTCCAGATAGCCATCATGACTGGGATGGATTTTCCCTCCGGACTTGTAAAATTGCTTATAGTTCAGTAATAAGACATTTCACACAGAACTGTGGGAAATGTTTTCTTTTGATTGCAAAACAACGACCAATTAGAATTGTGCAGGTTGCCGGTGGATTTCTATAGAATGGGATCTTGAAAGGACACTCCAAACTGTGCGTCCTGGGACATTTGACGAACTGGAATAATGAAGTGGACGAAGAAGATAGTTATGTGTTTATTTCAATTTTCATAAGCCTTGTGATCTCTGTCATCATAAATCAAAGGAGGGGTTTTTGTCAAGTTTGTAAAGAAGAAATTTGCTTAGAAAACTTTGGAATATGATATTATATCAAAGTCACATTGCAAGCGAAAAATATTTTGTATCATTTGTAAATTAAAGGAATAATCAAACGCCTATAGAAATAGACGGAAACGAGCAAGGACAGACTGTATTTTCTTGCTTCGTTGTCCTCTCCGGTTTATTTTCGCCACAACACTTTAGGGACAAGTTGGATATTGGAAAAAACTATGAGAACTTATTGGGTGAGTGAACCGATTTAAGATCCATTGGCTACGTTTTAAATCAGAACTTTTAAGATATCAAAATATCTATTGGGGCATTCTCTTCTATTTTCGTTTTTGTCCTCTTTTTTTTGTGTGGAGATTCACAGAAAACCAGACTAAAGCTAGACTGCCTATGCCAGGCGAGCTGGCTGTCATGCAGGATTGATATCGGGAAGTATGTTTGGGCTGGAGCAGTTTGGTTCTCAGATTAATAGCATAAACCCTGGCCAGTCAGAGAGAAACATAAACCAGCCAAGACTGAACATGAGCTCCCATTACAAAAGCCCCGGCTTTCATACCGGAGGCCCGCCAGGAGCCGTGGAGCCGGGCATGGGCCCTTTGAACGAGCCCCCGATGCTCGGGCTCAATATGAACATGAATGGGGAGCAGTACGGTGGCTTTCACCCACGGGGCCACTCGGACATGCATGCAGGCAGCGGACTCCAGCAGCAACAGCAGCAGCAAGGACCCATGCATGGATTTTTCAACAACCAGCAACCTCATCAAGGCCATCCCCACGGCCACCAGTCTCACCCTCACCAACACCACCCTCATTTCAATGGTAACTTTGGAGGGCCAGACCCAGCATCATCCTGTCTGCATGGTGGCAGATTGATGGGCTACAACAACAGTGGCATGGGGCCTCAGCAGGGCTTTGGAGAGGGGTTTGACCCCATCGCTGAGGGCCAAGCAGGGGACGGCTTCTCCCAGCAGCAGCAGAGATCTGGTAACATGTCTGAGTTCCAGCACAACGGCCCCCCTAACGGCAACCACGCTGTTCCTGCCCCCTGTCTACCCCTGGACCAGTCACCTAACCGGGCAGCATCCTTCCATGGTCTGCCCTCCTCTTCCTCCTCAGAGACCCATGGTCTGGAGCCTCGACGGATGCCCAATCAGGGTGCTGTGGAGGGATTAGAGTATAATTTCCCCAGCGAACCCCCAACTGGACATTTTGAAGTACCTGTATTTTCCCCCTCAGAATCAGAGTCTCAGCTTCCCCACTTTGGGCCAGGAAGGCCAGTGGCCGGTGGCAGTTTCCCTGGAAACCCTGCCATGGCTCGGACACCGGGTATACAGGGAATCTCCAAAGGGCACCAGCAGCCACCCCCACAGCCCCAGCAGCCTCAGCCTCCCCCACAGCATGGAGTGTTTTTTGAGCGCTTTGGGAATGGCCGTAAGATTCCCGTGGGGATGGAGCTGGGGGTCAGTGCTAGACACCCTCTCATGCAGCAGCAGCAGGCTGGTTTGATAGCGCGACAGAACTCATGCCCCCCAGGCCTCCCCCGGCCTCCCCAGTCTGAGCCGGGCTCCATTAACCCCAACATGCTGGACGGTGGTGTCATGATGCCTGTCCAACACAACCAGTTTGAATATCCTATTCACAGACTGGAAAATAGGGGCCTGCACCCCTATGGGGACCCCATGTTTAATATGCAACAGCCGGCTCCCCCTCCTCCCGCCCAACAGCCTCCGAATCAGAGGCTGCAACATTTTGACTCTCCTTATATGAACATGGCTAAAAGGCCCAGATTTGAGTTCCCTAACGCACACGGAGGGGAGAATTGCGGCACGTGGGGTAGTGGCATGCACAATGTGCAGGGCATGGAGAACCACCTCTCTCCCTCAGCCTACCCTGGCCTACCTGGGGAGTTCACGCCACCTGTGACAGATGGTTTCCCCCCGGGTCCACTCCAGCACGCTGGGCCTGAGCAGCAGTCAATGCAGCAGCGGCAGAATGCGGCCATGATGATCAAGCAGATGGCCTCTCGGAACCAGCAGCAGAGGATGAGGCAGCCCAGCCTGCAGCAGCTGGGTCACCATGGCGACGTACCTCCAGGCCCCATGGTTCATGGAGGCCCAGTGGGGAGCTTGCCTCAGCCCAACTTTGACAGGGAGAATGGGGGCAGGATGCCCAACTTTGAGGGTCAGAACCCTCATATAACTCAGGAGAACTGGTTCCCCGGTTCTCACCCACCAGGAGAGATCATGTCGCGGCGTATGGGGATAACGGGTGGGGAGGCTGTAGCCCACGACATGGGGCTGCAGCAGAACGGAGTCGGTATGATGTTCAGGCCGGGCATGAATGGGATGAGCATGCAGGAGCCAATGAGGATACCTGGAGATGGACACGTTCAAGCTCTCCACTCTCCTGGTATGCACCCCCAGTTTGGCAACAACATGGGCAATCTCTCCCAGATGCAGTCCCCCGGAGCCGGGGTAGGACACCCCAACGCACCATCAGAGAGGCGGCCGACTGACTTCCCTGCCGGGCCTCCCATGGGATCTCAATCAACGTTTCCTTATGGAGGGGTTAACCGTCAGGGGGCACCACATAGCAATCCCCAGGGGGTGAACACCTCACCAGGGAGCTACCCTCCACAGTCTGAGTTCCCCCCAGGCCAGCGATCCTCTGTCAGTAAACTTGGGGCACTCTCCCTGGGGAACTTTAGCAAAACCAGCACTAAAGACAATGTTTTTGGACAGAGCTGCTTGGCGGCCCTTTCCACGGCCTGCCAGAACATGATAGCTAGCCTAGGGGCCCCCAACCTAAACGTAACATTCAACAAGAAGAACCAAAATGAGGGCAAGCGAAAACTGAGTCAGACGGAGCAGGACATTAATAGCAGCACAGTTAACGGGACCGGCAGTGCTGGTCCTGAATATTTTCAGAGCGGCACTTCCCAGAACAGCCAGATGCCTGGCAACGGGAATAGCAACATTAAGCCTGCAGGTCAAAACCAGACGCTGCAGGGGGAAGCCAGTGCCCTCTCCCCAAATTTCAACATGGACGCTACCCCATGCAGTGAGGGGAAAGCAGCAACAGGGAACGGGAGAGGGAGAGGGAGGAGAAAAAGGGACAGCGGGCATGTGAGCCCTGGGATCTTTTTTTCCTCTGACAGCGGAAACCCTGTTGTAAGTCCAGGCCAGCAACCCCCTTCAGCTGGCGTTGGGGAGAGGGGTGGGGGTACGCCCCATGAGAAACCCCTCCCATCCCCCTCCTGGGGAAAAGGAGGTGACCTTATGCTGGGGGACCAGGCAGACCTGATGTCTTCTCTGGACAGTGGCATTCAGAGTGTCACCAAATCTAACAGTAACTCACCGCGCATAGATTTTCCTGATGATGTCAGCGCCCACTACGGCAACGAGGATGAGGTGTCCTCTAGCTCAGATGCAGGAGGTGCTCCTGCCTCCAAGCCCAACCGCAGCCCGCACATCACCGGCTCACCCAAGCTGCAAAGGGGGGAACAGGGCCTGATGAATGGGCAGAAGCCCCTAGGCATGCAGGACATCACCAATCACACTACCTCGACACCCGACAGCTATGGACTGAGTGCTGGTGTGGGGACAGGTGGCAATGGAGTTGGTCACCCGGGCACACCTGGGATGGAGCAGGTACGCACTCCATCCAGCACCTCTGGCCAGGATGACATCCACCCTCTGGAGATACTGCAGGCCCAGATCCAGCTGCAGCGCCAGCAGTTCAGCATCTCAGAGGACCAGCCTCTGGGCATGAAGAATGGCAAGAAGAGTGGTGACTGTCTCTCACAGAACGGAGACAATGAGCTGGCGAACTGCAGCCCGGATGCTGGGAAGGGCTCAATGGGCACTATTGACCTTGACACTCTGATGGCAGAGCAGCACGCCACCTGGTACGTGCCCAGTGACAAGGCCCTGATAGATGGGCCAGAGGACGACAAGGCCATGGCACCCTGGGAAAAAAACAAGAGCCAGAACAACAGCAAAGAAGGTAATTGAATATGCTCTATGGTTATATTTCCCACTTTGTTTTACTATCTGATTAGTACTGTCTTATTGCTGTATTTACACACACACACACACACACACACACACACACACAGACACACACACACACACACACACCCGTCTAAGGCTGTCACTCAACATATCAGCACATAAGCCCAATGTTGTTTTGCATCCCCGATGAGCAGAAAATGATATGAATGCTAGTCTAAAATAAGTCGGGACTTCCTTTGTGCGTGTAGCCTATGTCTGCAGTTATTTGAAAGTAGCTGTTCTGTGGAAACAGGTAGATCAGGTATATTGAGTTTTATATGTAGGCTAGAAAAATACATAAATAATTTATTATGTTTTTCTGTGTGCCTATAGGACTACACAGGGCTATTGGACCACAGGCTAATTAACTATTCGAAATAAAAAAGCCCTAATCAGGAAAACATTTTAAAACGGATTTATTGTGGTTCTAAATAAACATTAAATTATCATTTGGTGCGTGTTATGGATTATTCTATTGTTGAGGAACTTCAAAGGAACAGCGCGAGAAAAGTAAACATTTCCTGTGGTGCTTTATCAGGGTTTTCAGGGTGAACAACTACACTGAGAAGATTAATAGGTTTCTGAGATGCGTTTTCACAGCAGGGCTTCCCCTCCATATATATCTGTTGGTTTTTGTTATTACTATGGGATAATAAACGGGATTGGAGAAAGTGGATTGATTTTAGATTAGCCTACTATTGGAAAGGGCAGCATTGTCAGGATATATGAAGAAGAGTGATATTACTATAAACAAGAGTAGCCTACCTTAATCTTTTTTATTTCGAACCTTTTTTCTCTCCTAATCTCTCCTAATCTCCTTTCTCTCCTAATATATGTGTCCTCGAATATATGTGTCCTCGAAGAACAGATTTTCATTGAACATGATAATATGATACTAATATAAAATAATACTATAATAATAATGGATGCGTCATTCACTTTTTCTAATTGGTTTAAAACTTTTGGTTTTATTGTAGACTATTGCCAACCACTTTTTCGCCAACATGGTTCAGGAATAAAATGGTTGGTCGTGAGATACAAATGCTTATTTTTTCACGAACAAATGTAAATTCTAGTATTCTAGTAGCCTATGCCACGAAACTGTTGTAGCCTTTAATTTTAAGTGCTTGTTGAAATTGGTATAGTGTGATTAGAGACGCTGGCTGGCACTTAAAACATTTTACGTAAGCGGTTTGAAATCCTGTCAATCAAGGTTTGACATTAACAACACAAAAAATGTTCTCCTGTTTTTGGATTACCGGTCATACATAAGGCATCTGGTTTGTTTTATTTCATAAATAGGAAATGAAATAACATGCATTTAAAATAATAATAACAATAATAATAATTATTATGATCTATTATTATTTCCTATTATTGTTTATATTAGGACTGTGCTATAGCTACAACAGGATAATTTTTTTAAAAGCACATTTTTTCCCTTCAATTTATTCCAGTGCTGAAGTTACTTTTTATTGACTGCTCCTTCATCAAACAAAACCTACTTCAAATAAATATTTAAATTATGAATTCAATATTGCTGATTTATGTCGTATTTTATGTCGCAATATTTTTCTGTGCAATTGTAATGTCTTTTGTGTCTCGATATTGTTTTCTGAGGCCACTCTTTTTTTCTATAGACATTTGAAAATCTATAGCAAGAATGAAATGGTAGTCAGTCAGTGCTGCAAAAGGCGGTAGGTCGCAGTGAGACGTTATTAAATCGCTACCGCCAGAGACGAGACACCAAAACTCTCTTGTGAATAGGTAGCCCCCAGCGCGTATTCACTATCCCTTTGTTCTGGCTAACTGCGGGAGCTGAGAGGAGAGGGGGGCGCAGGGCACGGAATCTGGAGTCATAGCGCATTGTTTAGGAGGCAGAGCAGTCAACCAGACCAGGCAGCCACATTCTCGCCTTGTCCATAGTTCATTTTTTCAAGATCCACATGTCTTAGCAAGGCGCACTTATTCTTCAGAAAATGCACAGCAACAGCCACTTCGATTTTGTTAAAGTATTTCTCTCTCGTCTCTCCTATCTCCGCACATTTTTTTCCTTCCTCAATTCAGCTCCTTGCAAGCACAAAACCCATGCTGCTCGGCTCGATCGATAGCTAGTTAGCACAAATCACGGATCTTGACAGTTTCTCATTTGAGTGCTGCAGACGGCAAAGATGAAAAAGGGTTGAGGTGTGTTGCTGGATTTTGAGATTGAATTGGATGTTTTTCAAGAGACGCGCGAAATCCTATGCATTCAACGAAACGCTACGCTTCAGATAAAGATAAATAGGGCCTTATGGTTTTAGTTGCACATATTCAGTAGGCTAGTAAATATTACCCCTATAGGCACAATCGATGAACAGTTATATTCTCTTGGAAAATGCTAAAGACCAGGATTCTGAAAGTTATTTTGGAAGATTTCATAGAACACACGTGCCAAACTTATTCCGTGTAGGGCCGAGTGTTTGCGGGTTTTCGCTCCACCCTTGTATACGATTGACAAAATAAGGTCACTAATTCGTAAGGAATTCCCCTCACCTGGTTGTCTAGGTCTTCATTTATTTATTTTTTAAACGCAGACACTTGACCCTTTGGGGAATGAGTTTGACGACCCTGTCATATAAATTTGAACTTGAGCTCCGTAGAAGTTAAAGAAAAATATTGATGAATGTAGGAATATGTCAGTATTTTTTAAGTTGGGGAATCTATTTATGTTTGTTATTGATGTCTTGTTGCAAGTCCACCAACTGGTTAACAGGTGAACACTAATGGTCATTGCCTGAGCCTAAGATTTACAGTGACAGTTTAAAGATTTTTTTTTTTCGAATTGTCTTGTTAGTTATCAAGGTTCTCAGTATAGTTCACAAGATAACTTATAGTTATCCTATATAATAGTAGTAATAATAATAATGTTATAATGGTAATGATAGCTGGTCTACCATTTTTTTTTAAATAACACTTTTTTTCCACACAATTTCATCATGGTTCCTTTCTATAATTCCTGCATGATGTGGCTAATCAATCAGATCACACATTTCAATTGAATACACAGCACATTTTGCTGTGGTCTGATCATATGTTTTTTTTGTATTGAAGTTACGTTTCTTTCTGCATTTTGCAAATTTCTCTATGTCACCCTTGGAATTGATCATATGACACCCGTGTGTAGGTGTTGTGCACCACTAAAACCAATTTAGTTTAATATTGTGGCAACCCACTCTCTTGGTATCTGTCTTCATGCCCCTGTCCTATACCCCATCACAGTGTCCTGAAGCTGGGGTGGGGTGGGGGGGGGGGGGGGCCTGCGTAGGTCCTTACATCCTGGGAACAGCTTTAATAGTGGGAGTCCTGAGTGATTGTGTTACTTGGGCGCTTTATAGACTGCATTCAGTGTTTTTATGGGAAGTTGAGTTTAACTGCCCAATTGAGACAGGTGGGTTATGGGCCTCTGTTTATTTGGGGAGGGGGATGGTTGAAGTGACATTTGGCAATAGGCCTCCCTGTGTCTATAGCAGGGGTACGGGTGGTAGTGGCATGGGGAGGACAGGAGCTGTGGTGTTTGGGGCTCTGTGACTATAGGTGAGGTCTCAGCCAGTGCAGGAGTTGGGATCACAGAACAGACTGTATTCTCATATATATAGTTAATGGAGGTAGTGGGGGATGTTTTCAGGCCAGAACGTGGTGCCAGAAGTGCCTCATAGGTATATGGGATTTGATAATATTATTGCATTAAACAATAATGTTAAAGAAAAATATGAGATTGAGCATAGATAATGAGAAAGTCCAGGTTGCCTGTTTGGGAGTGTGTTGTGTTGTATTTTCTGTGTTGATGTCTGTTTACCCTGTGTGTCTCAGCTCTCCCTGTATGAGTTCCCACTGTGGTTGTTTAGAGACTGATGTGTTTGTCAGTAACTTCCCCCATTGGACCCGTCCGTAGCTTATTCTGTCTGTGTGATAAACTGCCATTCAGCCAAAGCTATTCACTAAGACATAGTCATGTCTATTGTAGGCATGAGGCCCATATACTGTATGGCCTCCGTATGCCAGTGGGTGTATATGTGAATGAAGGTACTTGGTTGCGTTTTCAGCAAAATGATGAGAATGCATTTCCCCCTCCTTTTTCATCTCCTTTTCTCTATCTCGTCTTCTTGTACCCTCTTCGTCCCTCCTTCTCTGCTCCTGATATTATAGCCAGGACCTGACGGTTTGTTCTGAAAGACGTGCACACTCTTGATAACAAGCAACTTGTCACCCTAGGAAATGATTCAGTTGGTTTTATTTTTTTTAGTTTTTGCTTCCGGTTTGACCACACAGGGAAAGTTATTTACGGTGTGTGTTATCACTTTGTACATACTGTGCCAGGATCTGTCCTCTGGATTAATACGGTGTCTCATGCAACAGAGTGACTGTTCTAGTGGTGGTGGAGTGACTATTAGTTAGAGCATGCGCTGGCTTGCTGTTGGCATGTGTAGGAGAGCAGTGGGTAGAGAGGGGATTTTCATGCTTAGACACCCTGATTAGGAGGCAATTTAATACAGCGCAACAGGCATATTGACATGCCACCTAAAGAGACCTAGGAAGAAAGGAGAATATTCCTATAAGACCACCCCACCTTCCCACCTCTCTTAGTTTGTTGAAATCATACTTATCGTATTGACATTTCATTCCAGCGACAACTCATAAATCACATGAGTAATTTTTATTTCCCTTTTTTCCTTTCTTAAAGCAGAAAATAGATGTGATTGACATGTGTTTGAATGAAGAGAAAACAGCTTGGGGCGGTCCATGTTCCATATCCCTCCTTGCAAGGCGTTGCGTATTGACTTCCTTAACAACACACACCCAGGCAGCATAGTGTTCTCTGCACTCTCCCATACTGCAGTAATAATGATCATTATCATAATCATAGCAATTAGCCCTGGTAATATTGTTCTCAAAAGTGCCAATTCATCCTCTGGCACCTTCTGTGAGTTAACTTGGTTATTGACAGATACAGAGAGGCTAGTGAGGTGTGTGTGTCGTGTCTTTTGTGAGGAACATATTATTGCTATAGCCGGAAACGGCGCAAAAGTGCAGACTTTGAGATATTTTAAGTTGGACCTTTCCTCATTTTTATGCATTTAATTTCTTATGTCTCTTCACAAAGTAATTTCTGTCTCCCTTTGTGAATTGATCCCTAGGGTTGAAGGAATGTCACACAATTCCTACACTATCAGCATGAATCAGTGGGCATTAGGACTGCTTTCACCATGTAAGTGTGTTTGTTCTTCCTTACCCCCCCCCCCCCATCGACAGTTACCGGGGCTAAGACAAATATGAGACGCATGTAAATGGGTTTATCAGCTGGAGGGACCAGAGGTGTATGTGTGTGTGATGAAGACATGGAATCTCGATAGTGTGGGTTTATTAGCTGGAGGGACCAGAGGTGTATGTATGTGTGTGTGATGAAGACATGGAATCTCGATAGTGTGGGTTTATTAGCTGGAGGGACCAGAGGTGTATGTGTGTGTGATGAAGACATGGAATCTCGATAGTGTGGGTTTATTAGCTGGAGGGACCAGAGGTGTATGTATGTGTGTGTGATGAAGACATGGAATCTCGAAAGTGTGGGTTTTTCAGCTGGAGGGACCAGAGGTGTATGTTTGTGTGATGAAGACATGGAATCTCGATAGTGTGGGTTTATCAGCTGCAGGGACCAGAGGTGTATGTGTGTGTGATGAAGACATGGAATCTCGATAGTGTGACATCATGTTTGATTTATGCAGACTTGGTCACAGGCTTGTGGTTTCAGACCTTTGCTCAGGTGTCTTGTATGCTGGAATAGACTCTCTGACTTGTAGTGAAATGGAAATAGTTGCTGGTAGTCACACCTCTCTCAGTTCCAGCTCTGAGAATTCATCACAGTATGATAAATTATCTGACAAGTTATGTCAGGGTTCATCACAACTTATTTTAGCTTTACGTCCGTTTGGCCTGCTTTACGTCCGTTTGGCCTGCTTTACGTCCGTTTGGCCTGCTTTATGTCCGTTTGGCCTGCTTTACGTCCGTTTGGCCTGCTTTACGTCAGTTTGGCCTGCTTTACGTCAGTTTGGCCTGCTTTACGTCCTTTTGGCCTGCTTTACGTCCGTTTGGCCTGCTTTACGTCAGTTTGGCCTGCTTGAAGTACAATCCCCGCTAGTATGTAGTACATCCACAGCAGACCCCAATACATTTGTAATTATCACTACTACTGATGAACTGCTAGCACGTATAACACCGGCCCAGCTGAGTACAGTAGTAGCATAGTTAAGCTGTGGGAAAGTGTGTAGTCTCCTGTCTTATAGATATTGCAGCTCATAACAGGACATTACATGGTTTCTGCTTGTAGTTCTGCCTGTAGTTTTGATTGTCTAGATGTTACTGTGTATGTGTGTATCCATTGAATGCTGAGGCCTTTGCAATACATTTACCACCAGTGACAGTCAAAGGAGGCGTGTTAAAAAATATCTTTGTGACTGATGTAGAGAGAAAAAGATGAACAAACGTTCCATGCCTTTTGCTAGCTGGATTTTTGACTCTTCAAAATAGCAGTGTTTTGTTTTCCCTGGAGAAGAGCGCTGAAATAAAATCAAACTTGTCTGTGTGTGTGGGTGTGAATATTCCCCTTGGAATGGAAGGCTGAGTTTGTCTGGTGATGCAGGGTGGGAGGGGTGGGCACCGGAGGCTCCGGTTGCCTGGATGTATGTGACACGTTTCCTAATGTCCAGGGTCTTAATAAGCCAGTGCCCAGAGGGACTGGAAAAACAAGGCATCTACTATTCCTGTAGAAAATGATGTATATTTTTATATGTAGCTACCAACAATCCCTGTCGAGATGATTTTAACATAGTTTGTGAGAAATGCAAGTTGTCTTTATCAATTAAATAGATTATAATCCTTAACACTCCCTCTGTTCAGCAGAGGTGTACCATGCTAAAGCTACTAGGGTGTGTGTGTGTGTGTGTGTGTGTGTATGTATGTGTGTGTGTGTGTGTGTGTGTGTGTGTGTGTGTGTGTGTGTGTGTGTGTGTGTGTGTGTGTGTGTGTGTGCGTGTGTGCGTGCGTGTGCGTGCGTGCATGTGGAGGTGTTGTCATAACGCCAGCAGCAGTTATGTTATTTGGCATACAGGTAGTCGTCAGATTTCTTTAATTCGTATTGAAAAATTGACAAATGAGTTATGACACCAGAGCTGTTTCTCTTGGGAGAGAAGAGGAGAGACTGATCGAGTACTAGCGAAAGCGAGAGAGATGGAAAGAAGTTTCTCTTTTTTTCTGGGAACATCTTAGGTTTCGACTTGCGAGGTCGAGCAAGATGGTAATGGCTGTCATTTGCCTCACTGTAAAGAGAGAAAGAGAGAAAATAAGTCTTACATTTTCTCCACAATTCCATCCTCTGGACCTTCCTTATTTATTTTTTTAGGGCAGTTTAGATACTCGGATGTTAGAAACAATGGTTCGGATTTTTTTTAACAGCACATTTGAGTCTTTTCAACAGTGGAACTGTCATCACTAAAGCTTAATACTGTCATTATACCACACAGCAATATCACCTTTAACTCAATAATTCTAATTATATTTTATTTACAGTTTTAACATTGTGTTTTTTCAACTTTGTGTTGTTATCTTGGAAATGGAAAAGGAGTGATTATATTTGACATAAAAAAGAATAATTGTGCAACCAGTGCTAATTATTTTGAAGACATTATATGTACATTTCCAAGTAAATCTTTATTTTCTTCAATCAAGGGTCAATTAATTAAAAATAAATAACAGGATAATTATTATTTCAGTCAATTATATTCAGTCATTTGATTTCAAGTGTTAAACTATTTCTATCACAAAAACATGAAAGTGTAAGATTCCTTGAATTGACCAGCTACCTTCCCACATTGAGGACTAGCTGAAATAGGGATTGTATGTTAAGGGTTGTGGCTGTGCAAGTCAGCCCCCTAAACCCATTCCGACCCCCCTCCTCTCCTAGCGTCTCCCTAGCAGATGCTCCTAATCCCTACATTTCCACTGTTTTCATGAGTGGTTGGGGTTTCCAAATGGGCCAAAAATACATACACAGAGTGTGTAGTGACGGGCTGAAACAAAATAGAGAGCGAGACGTAGATCAATATGTCACCTACTTGGATGACATGGATGACAGGTCCTGGACATGGTTTTGATTTATGCAGGAGGTACTAAATCACTTCCCGTGTTCCCTTTTGTGTCTAGTTTCCTAAGCGCGTCTTGCAGCCTGAGGGGGAGGTGTGTGTGTACGAGGGGATGGCTGAAGGGAGAGAGTTTACTAGAGAAGGGATGAGGAGGAGCGACCGGGCCAAGGCCTGCCTGCCTGGGCAAGTTTTTTTCCTTCTTGTTGCAGGCCAGGGAACAGAGAGGAAATTCAAACCAAAATAACCCCTGTGCCCTCGATTGAGAAATGTGCCCCCTCCATATCCACCCTTCTTTGAGGGGAAAGGTCAACCTGTGGCAGTGGGGTTGAGTGGGGGTCGGAGAAGGCCTCCCATGCCTCCCAACTACCAACCCCCAGGCCACCATCAGATACCTGGGTCATACCTCCAGTAGTTCCCGTATTCCTCACACAGGGATTCCTGTAGCCCCTCACCAAGCTAGTTGAAAGCAGATAACTTAATGATTTTGTATATATATTTTGGTGAT
The DNA here is from genome assembly GCF_057628025.1 of Oncorhynchus mykiss. Lineage (NCBI taxonomy): Eukaryota > Metazoa > Chordata > Actinopteri > Salmoniformes > Salmonidae > Oncorhynchus > Oncorhynchus mykiss. The sequence goes on along the minus strand of NC_143032.1, from coordinate 59,779,390 downwards.
TGTGATTTAATGTGAAGCCTTGCTCTGCTGGTCGGTCTGCTTAGTGCAGTAGAGAGGCGCCGGATCACATGTCCTGCTCTTAGGTACCATGAGCCTTCAGGAAACGTGTTAAAGACCTAAATGACTAACCTTTAAAGTATGTTCTATGATAACAGAAATGTTACATCATTTTTCTGTGTTCTTTACCATCACTCCTTAGATGCATTGTGCTCCCGAACTTAGAATCTTCTCTAATGTCCTTAGTGTTAGTTTTTTATCATAGCGATCCTATTAAATGAAATGTCTTCTAATTTCTAATTCTATGGTTGTTATGCTACAGGAATCTGATCTGAATTCACTCACTGTCATAGGAGCAGAGGCCTCTAGGTGTTTTCACCAGAGAGCTGGTTTGTGTTCGGTGAGGGTAAGGTCGAGCCCCGGGGAGCACAGGGTTAAAGGTGAAGTGTCGTCATAAAAGTATAGCTTGGGATAGAATGGACCTCGGAAATCAATGTGACGGCTCTGTGAAATTCTCTGGCTCCGAAAGAGAGACCAGCGAACACCAAGACACACATATACATAGTGTTATTTAGCATAGACTTTTTTTCTAATGCACACATCTGCACAAGGACTTGGTACACAATGTGCATTTAACTATCATAACACTTCATTTTTAAGTGCATTTACAACATAATAATTACCTTTAGCTTCATCAGTTTACATGAATCGTTTAATAAAATGTTTAGGTTGGCAATTATAGTTAGATTGTGAGAATATGACATTTTTTGTCGTTCAATAAGGATTCCTTCCCAGTGTTGTTTACAGACTTAGAGAACTGATGGCATGACGTGCACTCGATTCAGGCCGTCAGCTTCCGACATATTGGTGTCAGCCAGAGAGAAAAACCGAAACAGAGCAGTGTGCTGTGCTGTGCTGTGCTGTGCGTGTGTGTGTTCTCTTCACAGCACGCTAGTGGAAAGCGCTGTTCATCTGTGTATATCGTCACGAGCTGTGTCTGTGTGTCTGTGTGACGGCTCTATAAGCCTACGTGGAGGAGTCACACTGTAAATCACACACTTTTAGAAAGAGGAGAGGAATAGAGGTGGATTAAAAAATGGAGCGTTTGAATTGCCATGGTTACCTTTTTTGACTTGTAATATGGTTAGGGATATTTAACTGTATTTGTGGTTCAGCTTAGTTGGTTGTGATATTATTGTTTTCTTCTTTATTGGGTATTCGCCCTGTGTGATGCTAAGCACTCGTTCTCTGTAATGAATAGCCAGCCTATCACTGAGATATCACTGTGGATATGAACAGTACGCTGCATGGCAAAATAATGTGAGTCATTGAACAGCCTTAACAAGGTTTTATTGAAAAGAGATTCCACAGCTTGTAAAATGTCACGGTGATTTGGGATTTAGGCCTGTGTGATGTAGAATTTCACACTGCCGTTTCCACTTTTGAACAAATATGGTGCCGTGGATAATGCTTAACATTTAAGTGTAGCGTGTAGATTTTCCACCAAAATTCCATCTCTCTCGGCTCCCAGGGTATTACCTAGAAATATCCACAGATACACTACAATTGACTGGCTTACTCCTTAAATGGAGAGCTTTGTATTTTTTAAAAGAAAATGTTTTTCTGCTTGTAATAATACAATTTGAGAGGTACAGTGTTTTGATTATAAAAACATGTAAAAAATGTAACTAGGAAACTGGTGGCAATCACTACATTGTAAATGATTGTTTATGTGAAAGTATCATTGGTAATGCTAATGTTTTTATTTTGATAAATAAAGTAACGTGGTCACATGAGCACACGTCTGAGCATGGCTTTGGGACAGTGGGAGTGGATGCTTTTGACTGTGTGTTTACAGTCCTTGTCCTTGCATGTATGAGGCTGGGGGCCATGTCTGTCTGTTTTGGGACCATGCAGACTGTGTATGGAGCGGCAGCTGAGGGCTGGTGTGGATATGGCAGCAGTGGCGGTGGTTGGCGGTGTGTTTTGTGGCTGTGTTGTCAGATTGCTGTGTGTCAGCAGAGAGCCAGGGGAACGCTTGGCTGCCTATTCAGGCCGGTGTGGACCCTGCTGTGCCCAGCTACCATGGGCTGTCGGCGGGTGCTGGAGGGCACAGTGCTGGGGATGGGGGTGGGGGGTAGGAGGAAGCACTTGGAGAGGGGGTTGTGGTCCAGGCTCACTGAGTGTGGGTGTCAGCCATGCAGAGGTGTATGGCAGGGCCCTCTGGCAAACGCTGGCTCTTGCCACCATCACCACTAATCCCCACACCCACAACCCCACACACCCGTCCCCCCCCCCCCTCTGCCTTCCTCTCTCCCCCACCGTCGCTCCGCTTAGTCTCCAGAGTCCTTGGGTGATTTGTGTGGAGGAGGAGGGAGAGAGATGCGGGAGCGGCGGGAGCTTGGCTGCGTGACCTTTTACCAAATCCCTCCGCTTTTCCATTCCAGTGGTCGCTCCCCAGACAGGCTGGGGGGCAAGGCTGCCTCACTACCTCCCTGCCTTCCTGGCCCTAGCCTGTCCACCCTGCCTCCTTCACTCTCTGTCCTGACCTGGCCTTGTTTCTCTGGCTGCGTGTTGTTAACACCGTGTCATAGTTGCTCCAGGGAAGTAAAAGAAGGGAGAAATATATACAGAGAGAGTGAGAAAAACAAAAAAGCATTTGGGAAGAGAGAGAAGAGATAAAAAGGAAAGTGTGACACAGAGACTGTTTTGAGGTCAGAGTATCTTTTCTCTTCTTCTCTCTCTCTCTGTTCTGTCACTTTGTTGAGTAGTGAGGTGGGCAGATCAGAGTAGTGATGGTGTGATGTACAGGCCCTGTGCCTAGAGCAGAGTGTGTATCATAGTCTCCTGTCTCTGACGCCTGTACCTCAGCATGTCTGAGCTATTTAGAGCTTGTCTGTCTCTGCGGCTACGCTCCCACTCAAAGCAGTAGTAACAACCTGGGGCTGAGGAACACAGCAGAACAGTGTTTTGAGTGCTAAGGACAGATGGGAATAGCCTGATTGATTTTTACAGCAGGTATCCACCATGTTCACGCACTCTTTTTTTAGAATGCTCAGAGCATGCTTGGAGGCAGACCCCAAACGCATGAGGCAATGCTGCAGTCACCAATGGGGCTTACTGAAACCAGCGATAGTAAGAGTCTGACAACCTCTCTCTCCCGTCATCTCTACCTCTAACTCCTTGCCCTTCTCTCCTTCCTGCCCCTCCTACTCTCTCAGAATGCTGCTGGTCTATATCATGGCAGATGCGTATAATTTAGCCTAGCACTTTCTGTCCTCGTCAATCTACCTCTCGCAAATGTTTTCTTACACAACGCATGCGATTTGACTCAGAGGATGGATTATGCATCTCAACCGGCAGCGTTCCCCATGTCCCTCTAGAATTGCACGGCTGATTTTTATACAACCTTCGATAAACCTATATATGGATTTTCTGGAAGCTTGGTTCCATTTAATATGGGTTTGACACCTTGGTGACGTGGGGTCGATTCTGCAGCAGGGTCATTATACCAGTAAATTAGGTCATGCAGAGTTAAAGGTCAGCCTCCTCACAGCCCTCTGACCTCATGACCAGAGGTTAGGGAGGAGTGCTCCCCATTTGCACGGGTGACCGGGACCGACAGTGTGTGTGTGTGTGTGTGTGTGTGTGTGTGTGTGTGTGTGTGTGTGTGTGTGTGTGTGTGTGTGTGTGTGTGTGTGTGTGTGTGTGTGTGTGTGTGTGTGTGTGTGTGTGGGGTCCTCATAGGCAAGGAGAAGGTGGGGGATGGGTTTAGAGCGTTGTCGTTTTCCAGCCTGCAGGATGGGGGTGGGAGAGGGAGAAGGAGAGGGGTTGTTGAGGTCATTTTACTGCACAGATTTTGAGTGGGATGAGAATTAGGATCAAATTTAGATATAGGATTTTATGATTAATTCTAGTGTTGACATATTGACTGAAGAAGTTTACTTTGGTTGTTGAGGATGAATGAATGTATCCTTAATGTTCCTCAGTGCTGGCCCACTCACTAACCCTCTCCTCTCTCTGTGTTTGTTTCTCCTGTGCAGAGTCAGAGCTGTCTCAGAGTAAGGCTGGAGTAGGGGTGGGGGCCCCGGGGCCCGGAGGGGGCAATGGGGGGAGCCACCTGCAGTGCCTGTCCGTCCACTGCACAGATGAGCTGGGGGACAGTAAGGGCCGAGGGGGGCCCGTCTCCTCTTGGCGCTCCCTGCACTCCGACATCTCCAACCGCTTTGGGACCTTCGTGGCTGCCCTGACCTGAACACAACCAGGGCAGCCCAGGAGATGGAGGGAAGATCAAAAGAAAGAGAGATGGGGGGGGGGGGGGGTGGAGAGAGTCAGAGGCAGATGATAATGAAGACGACAGCAATGATGAGGATGATATAAAGGTATTGATGATGAGGATGACATACAGGTATTGATGATGAGGATGACATAAAGGTATTGATGATGACATAAAGGTATTGATGATGAGGATGATGTAAAGGTATTGCTGATGAGGCGTCTGCATTGGCTCTCGCCTGTTCAGGGAGAGAAGGACATATACACACTCATACACACACATCAACACATACACACTCATGCTCACACACACTCACACACACTATTGGGCACAAATACATACACACTCACTCATGCATCGCTGGACTATACAGCTTGGGCTCTATTCAGTGGTGCCCACATCTGGGAAACCTCAAATCACCCTTTTAGTTTTTTGTTGTTTTTTGAAGAAAACAGGAGAAATGTCAATGGAGGAAAGGAACAAACTAAAACTGAGAAAACAGAAAGACAAAATGTCCTTGGCTGTATTGGGATAACAGTGTTGAGTCTCTGTTCTGTTACATTCTTTAGACATGAAAGTTGTCTCTTAGTATTTGGGAGCTCTGTGATTAATACCCCATCCTCACCAGCTGTACCCTGTACCTGTACTCAGTGACCTCCTAGCCGTGGTTCTCTCTGTGGGTTGGAGGTGGTACCACCCACCATGCCTGCCCCCAGCCTAGTGTATAGATCACTGGGACTGGGCTTGGGTATGGCCTCAAGCAGAACCACCCTGACCCATATTCACCCGTTGAGGGACTCTGGTCATCTTTGTCAGCCAGAGTTTGGAGGATATGTGTGTGAACCAGCCCTTCCTCCCTCCCATGGCTCTCAGGGGTACAGGGAGAGGAGAGCAGCCCTCTCACCAGGACCTCTCCCTCAGGCCTGGAACCCCATTGTTACCCAGAGACACAGGAACCTGATGAGATCTGGACCTTTTGAGACACTGTACCTCACAACCTCACCAGGCCATCCTCCTGGTCCAATAGAACTGGCCTGGACCCTGAAACAGGGGGAGGAAGAGTGGGAGGGAGATGGAGAGAGAAATAGTTTATTTTTAGTGTGGGTATCTGCAAAAAGGGATTCCTGAATACAAATTCCTCTCTTTCACTCATTTCCTCTTCTATTTAGCTTGGGCTCCAACACAGTTATACAATACAGCCAATGTAAACTGTAGGGGAGGTCAAGGAACCATTTAATAAGGGATTTGAAAAAAGGAATATTGGTATTGCACATGTAAAATAAGAGAACATTTGCTGTGTGTTAGGCAATCTTGTAACCTTTAAATAAAGCTTCTGTTGAATTTGAATTTCTGAAACAATAGATGGAGGCCTGTGACGGCAACGTGCGAACTGTTTCTTTTTTGTTTTCTTTTTTTAATAATATGTAAAGTGCAGTCGTCTGTTTTCCTGCATATTGTATATATCTGTATATGTTTTATTGAGTAACTAAATAACAATAAATATGACGTTAATGGTGAATTTTATGATTGCTTGTTTTTATTCATGTTGTGCCCTTATATTTGTCTGTCATAATAACAAAGTCGCAATTTATGAATGAAAATAACATTTAATACTGTATAATAATATAATAATGGGAAATATTGCTATACTCTGAAGATATCTATATATATATATATCACAGAAATATTTATTGTGACAAGTTTGTCTGGGGAGGTTGTGGACTCTGTAGTCTAAATCAGCAGCATAAAACGACACAAAGTAAACTGTCATGAAGATATTATATATCTTAGATAATAGTCTTCCTCTCTCTCTCCTCTCAGCATTTTTTAAAGGCCTACCTCATTGCCTGTCTCACCTCGCTTTTTGTCTTCTCTGCCCCCCCCCCCCCCAGCTCACTCTCACTCACCTGCTCTTTATGGGCCATCTACATGGATGGTTAATGGTCATCAATAGCTCCCCAGTGTGCCAGCCTTGAGGGAGGTGGAGATGTCAATGCTGTCTAACAGGGCTAGTGATCAGCCAGCATCCCCGCCATCGTCCTGCCTGGGAGACACGCACGCACGCACGCACGCACGCACACACACACACACACACACACACACACACACGCACGCACGCACGCACGCACGCACACGCACACACACACACACACACATATAGATGTGATGTGGAGATATTGATCAGTGTTTGGGTGAGATTGACATTTAATGCATGTGTTATTGTGCATGCGGCTTATGTATTATTTTTAGCAGTGTCAATCCACATACACATTCAGACCATTTCACTTGTTCCACATTTTGTTACTTTACAGCCTTATTCTATAATGGATTAAACAAAGGTTTTCCCCCATCAATCTACACACAATACCCCATAATCATGAAGCAAAAACTGTTTTTTAGACAATTTATTAAATTGCTAATTTATTAAACATGAAAAACAGAAATACCTTATTTACAGACCCTTTGCTATGACACTCAAAATTGAGCTCAGGTGCACCCTGTTTCCATTGATCATCCTTAAGTGGTTTCTACAACTTGATTGGAGAATTCAATTGATTGGACATGATTTGGAAAGGCACACACCTGTCTATATAAAAGTCATAGTTGACAGTGCATGTCAGAGCAACAACCAAGCCATGAGGCCGAAGGAATTGTCCCTAGAGCTCCAATACAGGATTGTGTCAAGGCACAGATCTGGGGAAGGGTACCAAAACATTTCTGCAGCACTACAGCACTGAAGAACACAGTGTCTTCCATCGTTCTTAAATGGGAGAAGTTTGGAACCACCAAGACTCTTGCTAGAGCTGGCCACCCGGCCAAACTGAGCAATCGGGGGAGAAGGACCTTGATCAGGGAGGTGACCAAGAACCTGCTTGTCACTCTGACAGAGCTCCAGAGTTCCTCTGTGGAGATGGAAGAACCTTCCAGAAGGTCAACCATCTCTACAGCACTCCAACAATCAGGCTTTTATGATAGAGTGGCCAGATGGAAGCCACTCAGTAAAAGGCACATCACAGCCCGTTAGGAGTTTGCCAAAAGGCAACTAAAGGACTCTCAGACCATGAGAAACAAGATTCTCTGGTCTGATGAAACCAAGATTGAACTCTTTGGCCTGAATGCCAAGCGTCACATCTGGAGGAAACCTGGCACCATCCCTACGGTGAAGCATGGGGATGGCAGCATCATGCTGTGGGATTTTTTTTAGCTGCAGGGACTGGGAGACTAGCAAGGATGGGGGAAAGATGAACGAAGCAAGCTACAGAGAGATCCTAGATGAAAACCTGCTCCAGAGTGCTCAGGACCGAGGTAAAGGTTCACCTTCCAATAGTACAACGATCCTAAGCACACAGCCAAGACAATGCAGGAGTGGCTTCGGAAACAGGTCTCTGAATGACCTTGAGTGTCCCAGCCAGAGCCCGGACTTGAACCTGATCAAACATCCTTGATATTTCCCCAAAAAAGACATTTGCAAAAATTTCAGGAAAATTGTTTTTGCTTCGTCATTATGGGGTATTGTGTGTAGATTGATGAGGATTTAAAAAAACATATTTTTTTTGATTAAGGTTGTAATGTAACAAAATGTGGAAATAGTGAAAGGCTTTAGATACTTTCCGAATGCACTGTTGCGTGTCCCAATACAGCCCAAGGCTTACTTAAACTTCTTTTGGTATTTTTGGACTAGTGTAAAATAGGGGACAACTCAACCTTGAGCGTCTTCAGAGGTGTGTGTCTTTAAGACAAGGATCGCCCGACAGCTCTTGATGATACTGGTTTGACTGGTATTTGGCAGTATTGTTGAATTCTGACGCTTGATATGTCCAACCCTATTCGTCAGGGTTGGGTGACTGCTTACTGAATACACAGCATTTCAAGCTTCTCTGTTGACTAAACCTTGAACAATGTTGCTTCATACCAAGATGCAGGATTTTCTCTGTCATCTCTGTCTGTGTGTGCCAGCCAGAAGACCTGTTTCAGACCTGTCTCACCTTACTGTACCTGTCTGTCTGGTTTACCTGTCTCTCCTTACTGTACCTGTCTGTCTGTCATCTCTGTCTGTGTGTGCCAGCCAGAAGACCTGTTTCAGACCTGTCTCACCTTACTGTACCTGTCTGTCTGGTTTACCTGTCTCACCTTACTGTACCTGTCTGACTGGTTTACCTGTCTCACCTTACTGTACCTGTCTGTCTGTCTGGTTTACCTGTCTCTCCTTGCTGTACCTGTCTGACTGTCTGGTTTACCTGTCTCTCCTGACTGTACCTGTCTGTCTGGTATACTTGTCTCACCTTACTGTACCTGTCTGACTGTCTGGTTTACCTGTCTCTCCTGACTGTACCTGTCTGTCTGTCTGGTTTACCTGTCTCTCCTTGCTGTACCTGTCTGACTGTCTGGTTTACCTGTCTCTCCTGACTGTACCTGTCTGTCTGTCTGGTTTACCTGTCTCTCCTTGCTGTACCTGTCTGACTGTCTGGTTTACCTGTCTCTCCTGACTGTACCTGTCTGTCTGGTATACTTGTCTCTCCTGACTGTACCTGTCTGACTGTCTGGTTTACCTGTCTCTCCTGACTGTACCTGTCTGTCTGGTTTACTTGTCTCTCCTGACTGTACCTGTCTGACTGTCTGGTTTACCTGTCTCTCCTGACTGTACCTGTCTGACTGTCTGGTTTACCTGTCTCTCCTGACTGTACCTGTCTGTCTGTCTGGTTTACCTGTCTCTCCTGACTCTACCTGTCTGTCTGTCTGGTTTACCTGTCTCTCCTCACTGTACCTGTCTGTCTGGTTTAATTGTCTCTCCTGACTGTACCTGTCTGACTGTCTGGTTTACATGTCTCTCTGACTGTACCTGTCTGTCTGTCTGTCTGGTTTACCTGTCTCTCCTGACTGCACCTGTCTGTCTGGTTTACTTGTCTCTCCTGACTGTACCTGTCTGACTGTCTGGTTTACCTGTCTCTCCTGACTGTACCTGTCTGTCTGTCTGGTTTACCTGTCTCTCCTGACTGTACCTGTCTGTCTGTCTGGTTTACCTGTCTCTCCTGACTGTACCTGTCTGACTGTCTGGTTTACCTGTCTCTCCTGACTGTACCTGTCTGTCTGGTTTACCTGTCTCTCCTTACTGTACCTGTCTGTCTGGTTTACCTGTCTCTCCTTACTGTACCTGTCTGTCTGGTTTACCTGTCTCTCCTTACTGTGACTGTCTGTCTGGTTTACCTGTCTCTCCTTACTGTGACTGTCTGTCTGGTTTACCTGTCTCTCCTGACTGTACCTGTCTGTCTGGTTTACCTGTCTCTCCTGACTGTACCTGTCTGTCTGGTTTACTTGTCTCTCCTGACTGTACCTGTCTGACTGTCTGGTTTACCTGTCTCTCCTGACTGTACCTGTCTGTCTGTCTGGTTTACCTGTCTCTCCTGACTGTACCTGCCTGTCTGTCTGGTTTACCTGTCTCTCCTGACTGTACCTGTCTGTCTGTCTGGTTTACCTGTCTTTCCTGACTGTACCTGTCTGTCTGTCTGGTTTACCTGTCTCTCCTCACTGTACCTGTCTGACTGTCTGGTTTACCTGTCTCTCCTGACTGTACCTGTCTGCCTGGTTTACCTGTGTCTCCTTACTGTGACTGTCTCTGGTTTACCTGTCTCTCCTTACTGTACCTGTCTGTCTGGTTTACCTGTCTCTCCTTACTGTGACTGTCTGTCTGGTTTACCTGTCTCTCCTTACTGTGACTGTCTGTCTGGTTTACCTGTCTCACCTTACTGTACCTCTGTCTGTCTGTCTGTCTGTCTGTCTGTCTGTCTGTCTGTCTGTCTGTCTGGTTTACCTGTCTCTCCTGTCCTTGGGTGGCAATACAGGAGAAGGTCACTGCCCAGGCCGTCCCTCCAGGAGAAGTCAAAATGAAGATAGGCAGAAACTGCTTCTCCAGTAGAAATCCCGATCCCACTTGAAGTCGATATCATTGCAACGTTGGCTAGCTAAGCTCATGCTCAGAAACACATTATCGGGTCTCGCGCCGAACGGTGCATGTGCAGGCCGTCAAATCAAAGGCACTCAACTTCGATAAAGTTGTTTTTTTTTACAAAAATTAAAACGTGTCAGATTGCGACTTTCAAAGGTTGGAGTAATAACATGTTCACCTACTTAAGACATTGTCTCCGGTCTAGGTTGTGCATTTAGATTTAGAGAAAATGAACAACTAATTCATGCTTTTTCACTTCTCTCATTGACTTCTCAAACCCCAAACCCCGGCCTGGTCTGCTTGGTCTGTTTTGCAAGCATTCCCGGAAGTCTTGCAATGTTACACCTCTGGGTTTACAAACTCTGTGGTCTATCGTTGTGATGGCCCCCAAATGCCAAGGTTAATATTACGACACATTTCATGAATTTAAACACAAACTGCAATACATTACATGTAACCAGCTGATGGTAGATGAGGGAAACACAGCAGCCTAGAACATGCCTCATGTCTCAATGACGTTAGCCCTGTGGGACACTGTGGGACACTGTGGGAGAGGGGCTTGGGATGTTGGCTGATGTCAAGATGTATAGGTTTCCTTCAATGGTCTGGCTGCGAAGCGGCCATCTTGGGAGGGAGAGAATGCTGTATGGTAGCCTGAGAACTCCTGTGTTTCCCAGCCAACACGCATCTAAAGAATAACAATTTCACTCGCCATGAAGACCATCCATGAAGCCAAGGGGCCATGTCCACAGACCAGAGCCAAACGCTCTCCTCTCAGGCAGCTCTCCATGCACTCCTATAAATACATCTTATTTGTTTAGAGGCTATATGCATCTTTGGGAAAATACCACTGTGTTGACATAAGTTCACCCTCCCTTCTCCCTCTCCTCTCTCTTCTCCCAACTTTTTAACCTTCCAATGCCTGACAAATTCTTGACCACTGAGGAAAGAGAAATAGAGAGAGAGTGAGAGAAGGAAAGAGAGAGCGAGAGAGAGAGAGTGAGGGAGAGAGGGAGAGGGAGAGAGGATGTATATAGATAAAAATGAAAGTGACCAAGGTAGAGGGCATAGGAACAGGGAGAGAGGGAGAGAAAGAAAATGGAGGGAGATTGGGGGGAGGAGAAAGAGTCGTCCTCTCAGAGGCCTCCACTGTCTTTAAGTCACTATGGCATCCACCAGAGCACTCGCATACGCTGGGACTCTAAAGGGCCTTTGTCCTGTAAAGATGGGGTTTGGCTGATTTGGGGTGCATGTGGATTTGGGGGGGTGGGCTGGGGCTTGGCGTCGTACATTTGGCTCCCACATCATTGGAATGGCACACCAGTGTTTTTTTTTGCAGAGGGATTTGCTGGAGGGGAGGTCGAGGGGCGAGGCGGCTCTGGTTTTTCAGGAGAGAGGTTTGGACGTTTTCCAAACAGTGCATTTTTGCTTTCAAGAAAGCTCCACTTGTGTAAATGTGCTCTTTGTCCCTTGGTCTATTGTTTGAACAGCATTGTGGACTTTCTGTGGGAGGCACACGGGGGACTGGGGGGCCAGAGAGGTACGGAGGGGGGCACAGCCTTGAATGGCTTGACTGAGGAAGATGGCGTTTTGGAGGGACCAAGGTACGGCACTGGAATGTTCTGATAGCCATACACACATGCACGCACGCGCACGCACAACGGGGATGAAGAGTTGGGGTCAGGGCCAGTCCTGGCCATTCTGCCACCCTAGGCTAGACAAAAGAATTGCTTCCCCCACTAGAATTGTCCCAGTAAGCAAAATGATGTTGAAATGACATTAAAATACCTATTTTTCCAGACATTGAAGTTAGGTTCAATTTAGGTTCTGAATGAAAAGTGAAAATACGTATTTTCTGGATGTTAAAATCAGGTACATTTTCGGTTCTGAATGAAAGTTGAAAATACGTCATTTATAGACATCTATGTTTGGGCCAAATAAAGGCTGGCCCAGACCGGATCAAATCTGAGCGAAACATAGACGTCTGCAAAAAAAGATGTCCAAAAGGCATCAGCGTCGGTCCATGCTTACTGAAGTATAGCTTACAGTGTCACCTGAAATTCAATTTTAGGAATGCCCATCTATCTGGTAGGCACAGGAGTTTGGTGGCACCTTAATTGGGGAGAACTGGCTCGTGGTAATGGAGCAAAATAAGTGGATTGGTAAAAAAGAAAAGTCAAAAGATTGGACTCACCAACTCAATTAAGGGTTTTGTTCATTTTAACTATTTTCTACATTGTAGAATAATAGTGAAGACATCAAAACTAGGAAATAACACATATGGAATCATGTAGTAACCAAAAAAGTGTTAAACAAATCAAAATATATTTTATATTTGAGGCTCTTCAAAGTAGCCACCCTTTGCTTGATGACAGCTTTGCATTCTCTCAACCAGCTTACTGAGGTAGTCACCTGGAATGCATTTCAATTAACAGGTGTGCCTTGTTAAAAGTTAATTTGTGGAATTTCTTTCCTTCTTAATGCTTTGAGCCAATCAGTTGTGTTGTGACAAGGTAAGGGTGGTATACAGAAGATAGCCCTATCTGGTAAAAGACCAAGTCCATTTTATGGCAATAACTGCTCAAATAAGCAACGGGAAATGACAGTCCACCATTACTTTAAGACATGAAGGTCAGTCAATACGGAAAATTTCAAGAATTTTGAAAGTTTCTTCAAGTGCAGTTGCAAAAACCGTAAAGTGCTATGATGAAACTGTCTCTTATGAGGACCACCACAGGAAAGGAAGACCCAGAATTACCTCTGCTGCAGAGAATAAGCTCATTAGAGTTAACTTCACCTCAGATTGCAGCCCAAGTAAATGCTTCACTAAGTTACAGACACATCTCAACATCAAGTGGTTAGAGGAGACTGCGTGAGTCAGGCCTTCATGGTCTAATTGCTACAAAGAAACCACTACTAAAGGATACCAATAATAAGAAGAGACTTGCTTGGGTCAAGAAATACGAACAATGGACATCAGACCGGTGGAAATCAAACACTTTTTTGGTTACTACATGATTCCAAATGTGTTATTTCGTAGTTTTGATGTCTTCACTATTATTCTACATCATAGAAAATAGTAAAAAAATAAAGAAAAACCCTTGAATGAGTAGATGTGTCCAAACATTTGGACTGGTACTGTACATCAAACACATGGTTTCCATTAATTGGGGAGAACGGGCTCGTGGTAATGGAGCGGAATAAGTGGAATGGTATCAAATACATCAAACACCATTCCATTCTCTCCGTTCCAGCCATTATTATGAGCCATCCTCACCTCAGCAGCCTCCACTGGTGGCAAGTCTACCGTTTGTGAAACACCAAAAATGACGTCCAAAAGTCGTTCCTTACTGGGTTGTAGCCTACCATGTCGGCCCTCAATATAATTTTATGAATGCCCATCCACATGGTAGGCCCACCATTTGTAAAACAGGCCGTTGCATTGGCTTTATTAGTCCTGATTCCTTGTAACTTATCAATTTAGCTATTTCATCTCAGTATCAGCTACCCAACTTTATTAGGAGGAGTTATCCTGAGCCTATTTGAAATGCGTTTACACAGCGGGAAATACACAAGTATTTTATTTTTCCCCATGATCAGCTCATAAAAAATGTACAGACACAAACTTGAAACCACTTATCATGAAAATGTAGCTCACTAGATGAATCTCCTAGACAGCGGTTGTGAGTAGCCTGACCATCCATTCCATATAGTCCATTAAACTTTGGCCTGACCTGTTTTTAGGAGATGTTGTTTGTTAACATGTCAGCACATTCTTTTTTTATTGGGCGCCGTTTAGGTTAGGCTAATTGAACGGAGAAAGTTTCCGTCTCATTACATTGTCGTACATTTGATCTGTAGCCTGTAGGCTACAGAAATGGCCACATACTCGTTCTACCACATCCTATATCTGCTACATGATTTTTGTTCGATTCTTTTTTTTGACTGAATGTTGGTGGAGCGCCGCAGCGATGCGTCTCTCCAACAGCACCATGAAGAGGCGCGCTGGGAATGGACAAGATAAATATTTTGTGTCACTGCCTTTGACAAGATGGGTACTGTTTATTACTGGCGGAATCAGCGCTCACCTAAAAAGCCCATATGCCAATAGTTGAGAAAGAATTTGTCATTGTTTTGGGGCAGTGTTAGGTGAGGTTTTAATTTTTGTTGGAGGTGCGTCTTGGTCTGTTTAGCTCAGAAAATGCCGCCCTCGTCAATCTGCCGCCATGTGCTGTCTTATCTTGCCTAACGATCGGGCCGGCCCTGGTTGGGGTACATTAGTGTAAAGTTCAGAGTCTTAAGACACAGTATAAAGAATATAGCTAGGCTTAATAAGGACTTTGTAACACACAACGTCATCTCAGATCCAAAGTAAATAGACAAGTAAAAGTGCAACAGCAGAGAACATTGAGGCAGTAGATTGAAAGTACAATATTCTTAGGCCAGAATTCCAAATTTCACCAGCTAGTAACAGGTGGCAGTAGTCCAGTGCTCTGAGGAGTGTTTTCCTCTGTGGTCTATACCTCCTAGTGACACATCGGCCTAAGGCACTGCATCTCAGTGCAAGAGGTGTCACTACAGACACCCTGGTTCAAATCCAGGCTGTATCACAACTGGCTGTTATTAGGAGTCCCATAGGGCGGTGCACAATTGGCCCAGCGTCGTCTGGGGTTAACCGGTGTAGGCCGTCATGCAAATAAGAATTTGTTCTTAGCTGACTTGCCTGGTTAAATAAAGGTTATATTACAAAAATATCCTCCTATGGTTGGGCTAAGGGAGGTGGCTGACTGGATTCCCCTATAAAGGGGATTCATGACTGCTTCCACCTGTCTGCTCTCACAGTTTGGCGTGAGACAACCGTTATACCCGATGATGTGTTTCTGCGCATGAGCTTAGCGAGCCAACGTAACCATGACATCACCTACAAGTGTGATCAGGGATTTATATTGGAGAAGCAGTTTCTGCCTATCTTCATGCTCTACTCTCTTTGCCCTTACCGTATGTGTTTTTACATTTCTCTCTTCCCGTGTTACTCTCTTTCCTCTATATATAACCTTTCTCTCCCTGCCGAAGCTCTCTGCCGTCGCGGAGGGACCAACTTAGATTGATGTTAGCCAAGTGTGTAAGAGCTGATTCCTCTGCTGTGTCCTCTGTCTCACTGTGGTTGTATGATGATATCCTATGTGATCTCTCCTTAGCTGATCCTTCTACCACAGCACACAGGGTACCAAGGGAAGGTGATTGAGCATTACACCACGTGTGCCTGTGTCAGGGGGACGTGTGCCTGTGTCAGGGACCACAATTAGTGGGGCGTGTCCCCTACCATTAATCACTGCACTGCCGGCTCAGGACCCCGCTCATAGACTCCGATACACTCCTTCACTGCTGGGACAGCACCCACACACCAATAGTCTGCTCAAACCGATCACTAACTTACTAACTTAGCACAGTCTAAAAGACTCTGACTTTAAGAAACGTGCCATAATTACCATAATTCTGTTGGTTTATGCTTAGCTTTGATCTTGATTATCTGCTTTGCAATCGCCAAGGCTAAATCATCGACGGTACAAACGTGTGTGTAGTCTTCAGGTTTCTGGCCAGTGCCAGTGGATGGTATGGTGAAATACTAGCTGAATCCTAACTCAAACAACAAAGCTTCAGTGTGAACTTCTCATTCACTCTGAGTATTCCAATCAATAATGGAGCAGGATGTAAAATATTTGTCATCAGGCGATCACACATCAATTGAACGGATCAATAAATTATAAGAAAGAATGAGACCAGGCTGCATGCTTGCTGTTTGCTTATCCTGTTCCTCAAGTAGAGAGAGAGAGAGGTTTGCCAGAGAAAAATCTGGATTCCTGACTGACTAGGACTCAGGGTGTTCCCTAGGGAAGGGTCTCTTTCTTTGTAGGTATGGATGGAGGGAGAGCGGGGATGGACGGGGTTCTGAGCCCCTCCTTTGAAAATTCAACTCTTTGTAGTTTTAGAGAGGGATTCTGTCTCCCTGTCCGTCCACACACACACACACACACACACACACACACACAAACACACACACACACACACACACACACACACACACACACACACAGGTCACCTTTGACACAAGTCAGTATTCGACTTCCATCCATATCTGAGGACGTCGGAAGAAGACGTGGAAACCTGCCACTAGGGGCAAGAGTGAGCACTGTTACCTTCAAGTAGGTTTCAGTTTTGTTAGGGTGTTGTGGACAGGGATGGTGGATGGGTGTAAGCAGCTGCCTCTGATTCCAAAGGTTGGAAGTTTGAGTACGGTGATAGAAAGTTATTTTTGTTTCAAGTCTATCCCTAACCTTAAAGGAAAGGTTCACCCATTTTGAATGTTAAATTGTTTTTGTGCATCTCAGAGTCATTATCTTTTGATTCCCTGGGTCATTTCATGTTTTCATGTGTGTCTGGAGTAATTGGCGTTGAAGCAGGCAGAAATCCGTCTGGTAGGACCTAGCACCATGATAAAGTCTCTCTCACTACACTGGAAGTAAATAGGAAAACTACTTTTAGATCATGAAAACATCTATCATACATGTTAGATTTCAATACTGGCCAATGTCATAATGCGGGAGGATGTCTTCTCTCGAATGAGCCATCGATCATATTTTTATGATTCCTAACTCGAGAAATGTGCAATTTAACGGAGCCCATTTTCCCTCTTTGTCTGCCTCTTTAGCCCAGGGTGAAGGAATGTTTAACACCCCACACAGCAGACTGTCGACCAATCGCATTCACGTTGTCATGCTGCGTCAAGCAGTTGCTAAGATAATCATCATGCAATCCCTTCTCAAAGTCAGTGTATATGGAGAGAAACGTGCCTATTATTCTTGAAAGTATGTGATGTCATGATTCCAAAGCTATACGATATTACAGCAGTGGAGGCTCCTCAGAGGAGGAAGGGGAGGACCATCGTTCTCAGTGAATTTTATAAAAATAAAAAGTGAAACATTTAAAAAGTAAACCTTTTAGATAAAACTATACAAAATATATTCACGTCAACAAATAGCTAGCTTCTGTCTTCCTCTGGATACATTGACTTTAATACAAAACCTAGGAGGCTCATAGTTCTCACCCCCTTCCAAAGACTTACACAGTAATTATGACAACTTCCGGGGGACATCCTCCAACCTATCAGAGCTTTTGCAGCATGAACAGACATATTATCCACCCAACAACTACAACTAGCTAGCACTGCATTTCTTAAATTGAGAGAGAGAGAGAGAGAGAGAGAGAGAGAGAGAGAGAGCGAGAGAGAGAGTCATTGTTTAAACCTTCACTTTCACAGCTAGCAAATACAACTATGTAGCTAGTTTAGCATACTCAAACATATGGCTCAAACAGAGGGATGCTATGTTATCTAGCTGGCTATGACTATCCAACACTGGAACTCTTCCAAGTCAAGGTAAGCTTTAGGTTTTAATAATTTATTGCAACCGGGGCCTGCAGGTGTAACTGCTAAACTGCTTACTGCGAGTTTACTAACGCGTTAGTTCTATTAGTTATGTTGACTATGACATTACTTTAGCTAATATGGTGACAACGATGTAGGCTGTGTGTAGTGGTTATGATATGAAGGTTTGCTTTGGAATGTTTTTTTTGCCTGGTCACATACAGCTGATGTGTTGTGCATTGAAGTCCACAAGCGAAGGGAAAAGGTGAGAGGAGGAGAGTGCGTAGATGCGAGAATGAATACAACAAGCTGTTTGTATGTGGCTATGAAAGTGAACTGTTTGCGTGTAATCAGGGGTGTATTCATTTGGCCGATTCTGTTGGAAAACGTTTTATAAAAGGGAAGAAAACGGGGATAAACATACAGTGCATTCAGAAGGTTTTCAGACCCCTTGACTTTTTCCACTGTTTGTTACGTTACAGCCTTATTCTAAAATCAAAGTTTTTTCCCCCTCATCAATCTACACACAAAACCCCATAATGACAAAACAAACACAGGTTTAAAACAAAAATGTGAAATATCACATTCACATAAGTATTCAGACCCTTTACTCAGTATTTTGTTGAAGCACCTTTGGCAGCGATTACAGCCTCGAGTCTTCTTAGGTATGATGCCATAAGCTTGGCACACCTGTATTTGGGGAGCTTCTCCCATTCTTCTCTGCAGATCCTCTCAATCTCTGTCAGATTGGATGGGGAGCGTCGCTGCACAGCTATTTTCAGGTCTCTCCAGAGATATTTGATCGGGTTCAAGTCCGCCCCCTGACCAAGAGAAGCTACGACACGACATGCATCAAGCACACCCATCTCATTAGTGGTGGAGAGATGAGATACATTATCAAACTTATTTTAATTGACTGTCGTAGCCCCACATTAAAAATATGTGATAATGAGTTGAGAAGACAATCAGAAATACTGTTATTTATATTTATATATTATATATATGTATATATATTTTTCAATGGACTGCCATAGCCCCAAATACAAAGTGAACATTGGCTGTTAATTACATCATTTTTTTCACATGCTTGGGGTCGCTAACATTTTCAGTTATCAAAATGGGGTAGTGGGCCAAAAATGTTTGTGAACACCTGCTTTAACCATTCGGCATTAATGCCTAACAGTAAGACTTTGGAGTTAATGCCTTAACTTAACCTTAAACACTTTGAAATTTGACATTTGCAACAACTTCGAAATTTGATGTTTGAGAAACATGAATGAACGTCTAATTTTGAAGTGAGACTGTGAGAGCTAGTTGCACACACACACACACACTGTATTCTTCTCTGTTTCACCCACACTGTTTTTATTTAACGCATAACGAATTAAACTCTGTTGCTTTCACTCTCTCTCTTCTTCTCTCTCGCTCCCTCTCTCTTACTCAATTGCTTTGTAAAAACAGAGAAATAAAAAGCAGCCAGATGGCAGCTCAGACCTAATATAAAATCAATACTCTCCCTCCAAGAGAAAAAAACGAGAAGGATGAATGCTCCCTCCCTCCCTCCCTCCCTCCCTCCCTCCCTCCCTCCCTCCCTCCCTCCCTCCCTCCCTCCCTCCCTCCCTTTCTCTCTCTCTCTCTCTCTCTTCCTCCCTCTCTCTCTCTCTCTCTCTCTCTCTCTCTCTCTCTCCCTCTCTCCCTCTCTCTCTCTTTCTCCCTTCCTCTCTCTCTCTCCCTCCCTCTCCCTCCCTCCCTCTCGCTCCCTCTTCCTCCCTCCCTCCCCCACCCTCCCTCCCTCCCTCCCTCCCTCACCCTTCCTCTCTCTCTCTCTTGCTTGCACGCACAAATGCACACGCGCACACATACGCACACAGACTTCTCTGACCTTCTCCAGCCCTGAGCAGGAGTAGGCCCAGCCCACCTAACTTCTCAATCTACTATTCCATTAGGAATCCCTAGGGAGCGGGAGAGGAGCCTAAGTGTGCGTGTTTGTGTGTGTGTGTTTGTGTGTGTGACAGGGGGCAGTCGCTTGGAATTTAAGGACTTCTCAGGACACAAATTGAGAGAGAGAGAGAGAGGGAGGAGGGCAAGGTAGAGATATTCTTTGAAGAAGGAGAGGAGTGAGGGCCATTGAGAAGTCATTAGGCTAATGATAATTAGCAGGGTGAATAAGCAGAGAGAGAAAGGGGGCGTGGATGTAGGCAGAGGAGAGGTAATGGGGGATGATTTGCGACTTGTTTTGTTGACTGACAGCAAAATCAGAACGGGAAAGATTGTTTTAAATTCTCTTTATTCCCGTGAGTCTCTTTACAATTGTGTTTTTGACTCTGGTGTATGTTTGTTAGTCCTTATGAGTTTGTGTGTTCATGTATTACTCCTGTTTGTCATTGTGTATTGACATTGTGTGTTTATACACTAGTGTGCAGTCTTGTTTTCCCAGTATGTGTGTGTGCGTGTGCATGTGTGTGTGGGTCCAGCTCCCTCCACTTTGTCTGTTGGAGCAGTGCAACCTGTCCCCTGGTGCCTGGGCCTGCTGGGTGTGTGACAGATAGCCTGGGGAGAGAGGATACGCCAGGCTGTTTAGGTGATAATTAAGGAGGTTTTATCTTAATTTGAGCTGTTACTCTCCATCCTCTCCTGTGATTTATGAGTCAATGGCCAGGCCTGCTCCTCTGCTCTGCCCCTTAGCACAGGGGACAAGACAAAGAGACATGCTCCCTCTGTACACACTATCACAAACAGTCACACGTGTGCAGGGAAACACAAAACACACGTGCCTATGGGTACAAACACACACGTACACAAATAAATACATGGACAGACCACAAAGACATACAGATAGCTTACACTAAAATACATGTCAGTGCACACCCATTAAACAAACTAATTAAACCATATTTTGCAGCTAGCACCTCAGCAATTCCATGGTAAGGTCAAGCTGAGCATGAAAAAAACTAAATTGCTTTTTTCCTAATTAAACTACTTTCATATTTACCTTGAATGTGTGTATTTTGAAGTAAAGACTACATATGGCCTTTATATTTGCTAAATTGAATGTAATTGTTACTACAAAGTAGGATACAATGTCTCAAAATAACTATTTTCACAGAACTTGTTTTGGTACTCACATCTGTCCCCCTGTGTTTCTGACCAAGTCTGAAGATTAATGAAACAATATCAAACACATTTGTATCCATTAAGTGCTAATACAGAATTCTACAATCTAGTAATGATAGAAAGCTGATTTGGACAGGCAGTGTCACATTTGTAACGTTTTTTTGAGGAAAGGTTGATAGTAGGATTGCAATCAAACTTTCTGTGCAAAGTTAACTTTCATCAAAGGCTTAAGTGATGTATAACTGGTTTCCTGTCTCTCTTTGTCAGTATTCGTTCTAACCTCTTTTTTTGTTTGTTGCCATTTCACTTAACGAAAATGAAGAAGTGTAACCCTGCATAGGAAAGACATCAAGATATAGTACAGATGATAAAGGATGAGTGAGGAATGAGTCCAGATAGCTCAAATTAACAAGGGAAGGAAATAGGTGTATCAATCCTTGAGTCTAGGGTTAGAGGTACACACTGAGTTTACAAAACATTAAGAACACCTGCTCTTTCCATGACAAGCGCTGACTAGGTGAATCCAGCTGAAATCCATGTTCCTTTGTTGACGTCACCTGTTAAATCCACGTAACATTTGTGTAGATGAAGGGGAGGAGACAGGTTAAAGAAGGATTTTTAAGCCTAGAGAGAATTGAGACATTTTGAGATTGAAGTGCCTTTGAACGGGGTATGGTAGTAGGTGCCTGGCGCACCGATTTGTGTCAAGAACTGCAACGCTGCTGGGTTTCTCACGCTCAACAGTTTCCCGTGTGTATCAAGAATGATCAACCATCTGAAGGACATTCAGCCAACTTGACACAACTGTGGGAAGAATTGGAGTCAACATGGGCCAGCATCCCTGTCGAACGCTTATGACACCTTGTTGAGTCCATGCCCAGACTAATTGAGGCTGTTCTGAGGGCAAATGGGGTTTGTATACTCAGTGTACAGTGTATTCGGAAAGTATTCAGACCCCTTGACTCTTTCCACATTTTGTTACGTTACAGCCTTATTAGAAAATGTATAAAATTACAATAATATCTCGTCATTCTACATACAATACCCCATAACGGCTACACAAAACAGGTTTTCAGACATTTTTGCAAGAAAAATACCCCTGAAAAATCACATTTACATAAGTATTCAGACCCTTTACTCAGTACTTTGTTGAAGCACCTTTGGCAGCGATTACAGCCTTGAGTCTTCTTGGGTATGACGGTACAAGCTTGGAACACCTGTATTTTGGGAGTTTCTCCCATTCTTCTCTGCAGATCCTCTCAAGCTCTGTCAGGTTGGATGGGGAGCGTCGCTGCACAGCTATTTTCAGGTTTCTCCAGAGATGTTTGATCGGGTTCAAGTCCGGGCTCTGGCTGGGCCGCTCAAGAACATTCAGAGACTTGTCCCGAAGCCACTCTTTCGTTGTCTTGGCTGTATGCTTAGGGTCGTTGTTCTGTTGGAAGGTGAACCTTCGGCCCAGTCTGAGGACCTGAAATCTCTGGAGCAGGTTTTCATCAAGGATCTCTCAAATCAAATCAAATTTTATTAGTCACATACACATATTTAGCAGATGTTTTTGCGGGTGTAGTGAAATGCTTGTGTTTCTAGCTCCAACAGTGCAGTAATATCTAACAATTCATAACAATGCACACAAATCTAAAGTAAAATAATAGAGTTAAGAAATATATAAATATTAGGATGAGCAGTGTCGGAATGAACTTGACTAAAATACAGTAGAAAAGAATACATGTAAACATTATTAAAGTGACTAATGTTCCATTATTAAAGTGACCAGTGATCCCATGTCTATGCATAAAGGGCAGCACCCTCTAAGGTGCAGGGTTGAGTAACCGGGTGGTAGCCGGCTAGTGATGGCTGTTTAACAGTCTGATGGCCTTGAGATAGAAGCTGTTTGTCAGTCTCTCAGTCCCAGCTTTGATGCACCTGTACTGACCTCACCTTCTGGATGGTAGCAGGGTGAACAGGCCGTGGCTCAGGTGGTTGATGTCCTTGATGTCCAGGCCTACAACTGTTGTGTTTTCTGAAGTCCACGATCAGCTCCTTCATTTTGTTGACGTTGATGGAGAGGTTATTTTCCTGGCACCACTCCGCAAGGGCCCTCACCTCCTCCCTGTAGGCTGTCTTAGAATTGTTGCTAGTCAGGCCTACAACTGTTGTGTCATCTGCGAACTTGATGATTGAGTTGGAGGCATGCGTGGCCACACAGTCATGGGTGAACAGGGAGTACAGGAGGGGGCTGACCACACACACTTGTCTGTCCCCTGTGTTGAGAATCAGCGAAGTTGAGGTGTTGTTTGCTACCTTCACCATCTGAGGGCGGCCCATCACGAAGTCCAGGACCCAGTTACACAGGGCGAGGTTCAGACCCAGGGCCCAGGGCTTACTGATGAGCTTGGAGGATACTATGGTGTTGAAGGCTGAGCTATAGTCAATGAACAGCATCCCATTCTTGTCCAGATGGAATAGGGCAGTGTGCAGTGCGATGGCGAATGCATTGTCTGTGGATCTTTTGGGGCGGTATGTAAATAGAAGTGGGTCTACATGTCAGGTAAGGTAGAGGTGATATGATCCTTAACTAGTCTCTCAAAGCACTTCATGATGACAAGTGAGTGCTACGGGGTGATAGTCATTTAGTTCAGTTACCTTTGCTGTCTTGGGTACAGGAACAATGGTGGACATCTTGAAGCAAGTGGGGACAGCAGACTGGGATAGGGAGAGACTGAATATGTCCGTAAACACACCAGCCAGCTGGTCTGCGCATGCTCTGAGGACGCAGCTAGGGATTCCGTCTGGACCGGCAGCCTTTCAAGGGTTAACACGATTAAATGTCTTACTCACGTTGGCCATGGAGAATGAGAGCCCACAGTCCTTGGGAGCGGGCCACCTCGGTGTTGTGTTATCCTCAAAGCAGACAAAGAAGGTGTTTATCTTGTCCGGGAGCAAGGCGTTAGTGTCTGCGACGTGGTTGGTTTTCCCTTTGTAATCCGTGATTGTCTGTAGACCCTGCCACGTACATCTCGTGTCTGGTCTCTCTGTACTTTGTTCCGTTCATCTTTCCCTCGATCCTGACTAGTCTCCCAGTCCCTGCTTGCTGAAAAACATCCCCACAGCATGATGCTGCCACCACCATGTTTCACCATAGAGATGGTGCCATGTTTCCTCGGTACGTGACGCTTGGAATTCAGGTCAAAGTGTTTCATCAAATCATATCAAATTGTATTTGTCACATACGCCGAATACAACAGGTAACTCCAAACGGGCTGTCATGTGCCTTTGACTGAGGAGTGGCTTCCGTCTAGACACTCTACCATAAAGGCCTGATTGGTGGAGTGCTGCAGAGATGGTTGTCTTTTTGGAAGGCTCTCCCATCTCCACAGAGGAACTCTGGAGCTCTGTCAAAGTGACCATCAGGTCCTTGGTCACCTCCCTGACCAAGGTCCTTCCCTGATTGCTCAGTTTGGCCGGGTGGCCAGCTCTAGGAAGAGTCTTGGTGGTTCCAAACTTCTTCCATTTAAGAAGGATGGAGGCACTGTGTTCTTGGGGACCTTCAATGCTGCAGACATTTTTGGTACCCTTCCCCAGATCTGTGCCTCGACACAATCCTGTCTCGGAGCTCTACGGACAATTCCTTCAACCTCATGGGTTGGTTTTTGCTCTGACATGCCCTGTGAACTCTGGGACCTCATATAGACAGGTGTGTTCCTTTCCAAATCATGTCCAATCAATTGAATTTACCACAGGTGGACTCCAAACAAGTTGTAGAAACCACTTAAGGATGAGCAATGGAAACAGGATGCACCTGAGCTCAATTTCGAGTCTCATAGCAAAGGGTCTGAATACTTATGTAAATAAGTAAATAATAATATCTAAAAACCGTTTTCGCTTTGTCATTATGGGGTATTGTGTGTAGATTGATGAGGAACATTTAAACAAATATATATTTTATAATAAGGCTATAATGTACTAAAATGTGGAAAAAGTAAAGGGGTCTGAATACTTAAAAAATGCAGTTTGTGGGACTGGTAACAGATAAAGACTGACTCTAATGAGGTTGAAATTCAGTCCTTGAGGAGAAACGACCACGCAGGATGTGTGTACATCTTGCCAGCCAAGGACGTCAAGGCTTGGGTGGCTGCAGGTCAAGTTGTCAAGTCCCTGTGTCCTTTAGTGGACAACGGGGAGGAGGTACCATTTCATAGAGCCTGTACTGTCAGATTAAAGGGTGTGAGATTCACACAAAGCAGGAGCTCATACATTTTTTTTGAATTGAGTTTGATTTTTTGTATGTTTATTGTGTTACTCAGTAGGTGATTGATAATACCATTAAATATTTTAAAGAAAACATCTGTCATTAATGATCTAGAATGAAATGTTCCTCTAGTGTTAATATGAAAGTGCAAATATTTCTGTAATTGTTGAGGTATGCAGCCCTCTAATTCACATTGAAAATAGAGATTTTCAAATAAAGAATTCTAAATGCATTTTTTTTTTTAGCACATTTGTGAATTTATGGTTGGTTAAGACAGGACCACTTTGATAGCCTACGCAATAACCATTCAAGATACTGGTGATTTCTTGGTTCTTTGAGGTACACTGCATTTTCAGATGACAAGAAAATAATTATTATGAAGTTTGGTGAAGAAATATTTAATATATCAACACAACCTTTTTCACAGCATCACATCCATAACTGAGAATGTCACATCCATTGCAGTACCAAGACTTTGAGATTCACAGAATTTTGCTCCCAAAAATATCTGTCCAGTTTTGGTGTCCCGTTACTGGTATTAGTTAGAATGTTGTAATTTTGGGTCTACGTCTAAGAGCATGTTGCTTCCGTCCCTCTCCTCGCCCCTACCTGGGGTCGAACCAGGGACCCTCTGCACACATCAACAACAGTCACCCTCGAAGCACTGTTACCCATCAATCCACAAAAGCCATGGCCCTTGCAGAGGGAAACAACTACTTCAAGGTCTCAGAGCGAGTGACGTCACCAATTGAAACGCTATTAGCACGCACCCCGCTAACTACCTAGCCATTTCTACAAATATACATATAATTTTAATTTATGCTTGATAAGTCAATTCTGTGAGGCATTTTGTTTCTTATTTTGTGTGCAAATTTCACATCCATAACACTGGAATTGCCCACCTATAGCTTTTCATTATGTTTTTGATCTACAGTATTCAGGCCTTGTGGTAATGAATCACCCATGCATGCAGGCAGGCAGGCATGCAGGCAGGCAGGCAGGCAGGCAGGCAGGCAGGCAGGCAGGCAGGCAGGCAGGCAGGCAGGCAGGCAGGCAGGCAGGCAGGCAGAGACTGCAGCACAGCATTAACCTCTTGCTGACTGGCCCAGGAGACACAAAGGAGAGAGGGATTGGGTTCCAGCGAGGTGGAGTGACCGCAGGCAAGAGTTAACTTCATCTTCAGTTGAGTTAGGTACTGGGAGGGGGAGGCAGGCGGGGGGAGGGATGGGAAAACAATGCAGGCCAGTGTTCTCCACCTATCACCCCCCAGGGTCACAGAGGAGAAGACATGCTAGTGCAACTTCATATCCCACAGTCTCCTCTGACATAAAGCAAGGGGATTTCTGCTCTGGTTTGGCTGTTGTTTTAACACAGAGCCACGGCTCAATTGGCCAGGCCTGTTTCAAGGTCTGCCTTTATAATCCTACAGGTATTTGGCTGGAGGGGGAGAATCTTCACACCTCAGCCTGTGGAAGGTAGTGTGGGTGTGGGCGGAGACGGAGAGAGTGGGTGTGGAGGGAGGCAGTAGCTAGGTGAAGACATACGTCAGAGAAACTCTCTTACTCGCTCTGCTTATGCCTCTGCTCTTTGTACATCTTCGGGTTCCTGTCCATCTGCATACAGGGGATGTTTCTACCACAATGCTGCTCAGGGTGGGAAGCAGGACAAAAGTTACTGCAAGACCCAGGAATAAAGCATGCTCTTTCATCATCCACTCAGGTCAATTCATTGAAAGTAAATCAGCATGAAACTAAATTAATATTGCAAAAACACCCAGTTTCACATGCATTAGGGTTTCTGTGTGTGTGTGTGTGTGTGTGTGTGTGTGTGTGTGTGTGTGTGTGTGTGTGTGTGTGTGTGTGTGTGTGTGTGTGTGTGTGTGTGTGTGTGTGTGTGTGTGTGTGTGTGTGTGTGTGTGTGTGTGTTTTTGAGGAGCTCTAGAAAAGGGATATGTGTTACACTGCTGGAAGTTCCCACATTGACCCTTGACCTCTGGGAGTCAAAGAACTGTTTGTGTTTCCAAAGGCATGGCCCACTGAAACTTCATTCTTCCCTCCCTCCCTCCCTCCCTCCCTCCCTCCCTCCCTCCCTCCCTCCCTCCCTCCCTCCCTCCCTCCATGCTCTTAACTTTCACCCCTGACCTGGGCTCCAGCAACAACAAAAGCAGGAGATTAGGGAAATCTAGGGCCCATGTGAGGATTACTGTAGGCCTTTTCATCTTCGTTTGTGTGCAGAGTTGACAGTGTGTTTGTAGTGGTTCAACTTAATTTGTGGCCGTGGTTTGCATTTAGTTTAGTTTGTGTACACATGTTAACTTTGTTTAGAGTACCCAGGTCAGCACCAATAGTAACAAAGATACTTCTAAAATATTGACTCTGATGTAATGCTATGAGAGTAAGTATACTCCAAGCCACTAGTTTTAAAGTCCCCCCTGAGAAATAGGATTAATCCACACAGAAGAGGAACTGCTACTGTCTGTGAACCCAGCTGCATGTCCCCTATGAGCAGTGTGCTCTCTCTCTCTCTCCTTCTCTCCATACAACTGGAGGAGCTCCGTTCCAGACTATCCTCTCAATGTGATCTGAAGAACTGTAATATCCCATGTTTCACAGAGTCGTGGCTGAACAAGGACATGGAAAATATAAATCTAGCTGGTTTTTCTATACGTCAGCAGGACAGAACGACAACGTCGACTAAACTCAGGGGGGGTAGGGTGTGCCCAATGTTCCCTCTAAACTGAGTACGTGCTCAGAGAAGCACGAGATTGAACTTCACTCAATTATCTAGAGTTTTCCACGTTAGTTAACACTATCAATGTTTCTTTTTACTGTGGGAATTGTGATCGAATCAGCCCAATATTAGCTTCTTTCAATGCAACCTACTGAAACAAAATGAACTATGCAAGAGATTTTGTTGTCGGCAGAACGCACCGGAGAGTGATTCTACTGCATTGACAGGCAGACTCAGGCACATACTCTTCACGGTGCGCCATAACCAATCAGAGCTGCAGTAGGCCTATATGCAAATAGACCATTGCCATTTATGGATCTGTGCCATTCACTTTGAACTGGACTGTTTTTACAGTATCAGCAGTGGTGTGTAGATGTCTTGGTTTTGAGATCAAATCGAGAGCTACATGTAGCGACGTGTGTACATGTGTTCATATTCTTTGCTAGTTAGTGAGTTATTAGCTCAGTTATAGATCATTTGTAGTCAGCAATGGGGGAGTGATTCCTTCCCACAAGGGCACAAAACGTTTGCATTTCTCGACATCTTTGAAAAGCAAGTCAGGTAAGTAACTTTTTTTGTCATAAAGCGGCGATGTTCTATGTTGAGACAGGATTGAATAAGCTAAGTAGCCAATAGGCAGAGGGTAGCATCATTTGTCTGATTGTTATAATGGTATGGTAATAATGAGGCACTTCTCCATTGTTTTTGATGGTAAGCCACTCGGGTAGGCCTACATTATGATCAAATAGCCCCATAGTTTTAACAATGGTCAAGTAGGCTAACTTAAAGCGCGTACAGCCTAAATGTTCACAGTAAAAGCACGCCGGAAGTTGCACAGAATTTTCACAACGTTCAAGTTTGTGGTCAGCAGACCTGAAATTTTCTCAGTGATGAAAACATTTGAGGGAACATTGGGTGTGTCTCTTTGTTAACAACAGCTGGTGCTCAATCTCTGATTAAAGAAGTCTCTAGGTTCTGCTAGCCTGAGTTTTTATTTGATTGAATTTTGAAACTTACACATCTACCTGCAGTGAAGCTGCTCAAAAGGTATATTACATTCAGTCATCCAGCAGACACTCCCATCCAGAGCAACCCACAAGAGAAACCAGTTTTGAATACCTCATGTAACGCTGTAGACCATACTATTTACCAAGATAGTTTTCATCTATATTTTTTGTGGCTGTCTATTTACCAGCACAAACTGATGCTGACACTAAGACCACACTCAATGAGCTAAATAAGGCCATAAGCAAACAAAAAAACGCTCATCCAGAAGCGCCGCTCATAGTGGCCGGTGATTTTAATGCAGGAAAACTGAAATCCGTCAATCATGTGCAACTAGAGGCGTACAAAGCTCTCTCTTTTCTTCCATTTGGCAAATCTGAGCATAACTCTGTCCTCCTGATTCCTGCTCAAACAGGAAGTACCAGTGACGTGTTCAATAAGGAAGTGGTCCGCTGAAGCGGATGCTAAGCTACAGGAATTTTTCGCTAGCACAGACTGGAATATGTTCCAGAATTCATCCGATGGCATTAATGAGTTTACCACATCAGGCAGCGGCTTCATTAATAAGTGCATCAATGACGTTGTCCCGACAGTGACCGTACATACAAATCCCAACCAGATGCCATGGATTACAGGCAACAACCACACTGAGCTAAAGTCTAGAGCTGATGCTTTCAAGGAGCGGGCCAATAATCCGGAAGTGAAATCCCGCTACTCCCTCCAACAAACCATCAAACAAGCAAAGTTTCAATACAGGAATGAAATTGAATCCTAATACACTGGCTCTGACGCTTGTCAGATGTGGATGAGGCTTGCAAACTATTACGGATTACTAAGGTAAACCCAACCGCGAGCTGCCCAGTGATGCAAGCCTCCCAGACGAGCTAAATGTCTTCTATGCTCGCTTTGAGGCAAGCAACATTGAACCATGTATGAGAGCACCAGCTGTTCCGGATGACTGTGTGATCCCGCTCTCCGTAGCCGATGTGAGTAAGACTTTTAAACAGGTTAACATTCACAATGCCGCAGGGCCAGACGGATTACCAGGACGCGTTCTCAGAGCATGCGCTGACCAACTGGTCTGCATTGATATTTTCAACCTCTACCTGGCCCAGTCTGTAATACCTGTAATATTTATTTGAACCTACAGAGACCTAGACAGGAAGAGGAGACATGGCACAGGAAGTCAGTGGAGTAAGTGATACACAGGACAGTCTGGTCACAGGGCACAGCAGGAAGTGGTCATTGAGCGATGCCACAAGAGTGCAAAACTTCACAGTGATGTTTATGGAAGGTTATATGCTAGCTGTGATGATGCACAGGCAATACAAAGCTGCTTTACAATACACAGGGCTGGAACTAAAGAGGCTAATAGATGATTGGTCCCTGTTGAAGACAGACATTGGGTTCAGTTCAATCAAACCCAGAAACCCAAAAATATATTTATAATTTTTACACCACAAGAAGAAATTGAGTTATTGACAAAGCCCTTTTCTGTTCAATGTTCTCTACCTATATAGTACTCTAAATAACCCAATTCATGTTAATAAGTTCAAAAGAATACGAGATAAACATTGTGGAATTAAGGACAACATTTAAAGAACTTTAAAGCCACTTATCTCAGAATCATCTTTTTGTAGATAGAACCTTATAGTCACAATTTTTTTCAGTGTGAATTTAAATCAAATCAACTAACTTATACACACAAGTGTAAAGGGATGAAGAGTATGTATACAAAAATACATGAATGAGTGATGGTACAGAACGGCATAGGCAAGATGCAGTAGATGGTATCGAGTACAGTATATACATATGAGATGAGTAATGTAGGGTATGTAAACATTATATTAAGTGGCATTGTTAAAAGTGGCTAGTGATACATTTTTACATACATTTTTCCATTATTAAAGTGGCTGGAGTTGAGTCAGTATGTAGGCAGCAGCCACTCAATGTTAGTGTTGGCTGTTTAACAGTCTGATGGCTCTGAGATAGAAGCTGTTTTTCAGTCTCTTGGTCCCTGCTTTGATGCACCTGTACTGACCTCGCCTTCTGGATGATAATGGGGTGAACAGGCAGTGGCTCGGGTGGTTGTTGTCCTTGATGATCTTTATGGCCTTCCTGTGACATCGGGTGGTGTAGGTGTCCTGGAGGGCAGGTAGTTTGCCCCCGGTAATGCATTGTGCAGACCTCACTACCCTCTGGAGAGCCTTACGGTTGTGGGCGGAGCAGTTGCCATACCAGGTGTTGATACAGCCCGACGGGATGCTCTCGATTTTGCATCTGTAAAAGTTTGTGAGTGCTTTTGGTGACAAGCCAAATTTCTTCAGCCTCCTGAGGTTGAAGAGGCGCTGCTGCGCCTTCTTCATGACGCTGTCTGTGTGGGTGGACCAATTCAGTTTGTCCTTGATGTGTACGCAGAGGAACTTTAAACTGACTACCCTCTCCACTACTGTCCCGTCGATGTGGATAGGGGGGTGCTCCCTCTGCTGTTTCCTGAAGTCCACGATCATCTCCTTTGTTTTGTTGGTGTTGAGTGTGAGGTTATTTTCCTGACACCACACTCCGAGGGCCCTCACCTCCTCCCTGTAGGCCGTCTCGTCGTTGTTGGTAATCAAGCCTACCACTGTAGTGTCGTCTGCAAACTTGATGATTGAGTTGGAGGTGTGCATGGCCACACAGTCGTGGGTGAACAGGGAGTACAGGAGGAGGCGTGTATGAAAATGTTTTTATACATAGTTACTCTAAGTTATTGCTTTTACAGGAGGAACGTTGTTCTTAATTCCACAACCCAGTTACAGATTTTGATTGAATTGTTCCCAGTTCTTCTCAAACTGTATGGTTCAAGCATTAGGCCAGCTTGTTTTTTGGGTAAATTTAAAAACTTCAGCAGGCAGTCAAATATAATGTTTTCATCCTCACACACCTGGATCTACATTTTATGGTCAAATTCCTATTCCATCCATTTCTCCCCCCTTCCTCTCTCTCTGTTTCCTCCCCTTTCCCTCTGTGTACAGCCCTTGAATCGCCTTGGCTCAGAGATTCTGGCAGCGAGTCAAGACTGTGTGCTGGACTCTCCAGAAGCACGTCTGTTAACCGTTAAGCCGTTTAGCTCCTAATACCGACAACAAACTCTTTCTGTGCTGGCCCTGGGC